>NW_018127893.1:415856-446769 GCF_001952655.1 Monopterus albus | reverse complement strand
ACTGTTCACTGTGCAGTGAACAGAGCAGTGTCGTCACATCCTATCTTTGTTTAGGCGTTTGGAATTTCCCACTTTTGTTTGTTTGTTACTTAAACGGCCAAAAGGCTAACTGATTTGGATTAAAAAGCCCCTCTGAAAGTGGGTGCCACAGATAAAAATGCCCTCCATGTACTGCCAGCATTATCAACACCCTCATACAAGTCCAAGGTTGATAATCAGCTAAGCTGAAATCCAGTTGATTGTGTTCAAATTAACATTCCTCATTAAAGCCTTCAACCTTATTGTTATTGACTGTGCCATTGACTTTATCTTCCAGCTCTTCGATAGGAGCAACCCCTTCTTCACTATTATCTCAAATGCATTGAACAGAGTTCCTATTGACACCTGGGGGATTAACATACATTATACCTTTTACTGGATAAAGAGGAATGGATGTAAGTCTGCAAATAGGCAGCTGCTGGTGTCAGCTGTGTGCTCTTCAGAGTGGATGAATAAAAATTTCTCACACCAATGTGAAAACCCTAAATAAAGAAGGAACAGCACAACCCACTGTGGGACTTTGTTCCTTACTCATTTGCACTGACTTTGATATCATTTATGAAATGCGTTGTATTTCTTCAATATATGCTGCTCATATGTATCAACATTTAATTTGGTCTTTGGTTCATGTGTGTGAATATAAATACAAGCCTCCAAAGTCAGGCCAGGTCTATTAGGGAAACAGCTGTAACATTTACAGATTGTGATTAGGTTTGTTTCTGAGTAGTCTCATGACATTTGGAGATGCACAGCAAAGTCCTCAAGGACACACAATTTATGCATCTAACAGCTCAATCACTGCCCATCACAAATAGATCCAGATTTTTTCATTTGGTGGGCCTTGAATCAACTTCATCAAGTGTAATACCTCAGGACGAAGCAATCACTCGGGACATTTGTGCTCAGAATATTTGTGTGGCAAAATACTTGAGCTCAGAGCTCAAATTCATGAGTTGTTTCTGTTTGTTTCTCTATCAGACATACAAACACACACTTTTTTTACAGCCTCCACAATTGGCTTATTTAGCCAGACTTAATGAATTCTGCCCATATGCCCTGAGCAGCTGCTATGTTGCCCCTTCCTCCCGCCCCCCACTGAGCTGCGAAGTGCCCATCCATGTAGAGACAACCTCTAGCTGTCTCTTTTAGAAGGCTAAGCCTGCCACTCCTCTGCTGGCAGCCGGCCTGTGCTGTCAGAGGTGGACTGTGGACGGGCTGAGGACTCAGATTAGGGCCCGGTGATCACAGGTTGTGGCTGGCCCCAAATGACTGGCCCGAGCATCGGTGGATCAGAAAGGGGATTAGAAAAAGAGAGAGAGATCCAGAGATGCTGTTTGGCATGTGTTTGCATCCAGCTTCTCAAAGTGACCTCTCTCCACTGCCATGCTGCCGCTCTCTTCTTTTATTCCCTCCATATCTCTCCATGTGTACAGTACTGTATGACAGAATGACCTCTCACTTTCTTGGTGCAGTGAATTCAGCTACTATATATTCATTATTTCTAGTGAGGAAGACAGTTGTGTTCTTAGAGAGCTTTGTGGTTATGATGGTAACTTTCAGATGAGCATGGTGTCACCAAAAGGTGAGCTGAGTTGGAGGCCGAGTTTATGCTGTGTATATCAGACCAGACGATATGGGCCTCGCATGGGTTTAGGGTGTAATTTATATTGCCTTGACATTTTTCTATTAAAATAATGGAGCCATTATTGTTGTAAGAATCCACACTGCTCCACTGCATGCTTCTGTAATCAGATATTTCATTCAGAATGCTTCAGTAATGATACAGTATTTAAAATCCTTTGATTCAATGTAACATATGCTACACCGTGACACACCAAATCTCATGAGTTTATGTAGGAAAAGAAGTTTTCTAATGTGAATCTGCTCTGTTTATTTTAAAGACCCACTTTAAAATGTTGTGGCCAGCGTGGGCCAGCTGAGCACAGGGAGTTCTCAAACCATTAGGTTTAAATGGGTAATTTATATGTATTTTTATTGGGTCTCATGGTGGAAATGACTTTTCATTTTGCAACAATGAAAACAAACCCAAGGAAGTAATACTGTTTTAATAAAAAAAAATGAACGAAGGTCCCATTCATGTAATGTTTTTTCCTGCTCCTTGTCGACAGGCTTGTCTTAATGTATTTTGATATTGGGCACTAATTGGAAGAATAGAATAGGGATAATACGCTTCCAGCTAATATGCTGTGGTGTTGACAGAAGTTTATACATCTTATCTGATCTCAATATCTGCCTTCCATATGGCCAAAAAGCAATATGCTGACGTGTAATTAAAATAAATGGGGAGATGTGGAGATAGCTGGGGCCCTCAGATACAGAGTGAGGGGTGAGGACAGACGTGCTAAAGCTCAAGGAATATTAGAGCCAGTTCATTCCACCAGGGGCTGCACGTGAGAGGGTCCCCGGCGGCTGAACTGGCCGGCGCTGTATCAGCCAGGTGCTGTGAACAAGCCACAGGAGGATGATTATCAGTTTAAAAAAGGCACAAACATAAAGACACCCCCCTTTATAAATCCAGGACGAGGTCATGATTTACACATTAATTTATAACAGAAGATCAGTTTGAATTCTGATGGTAGAAATAATAAATGCAAATAAAACCATATTCAAATGGCTCTTGTGCCCTTTAAAACAAGCCTCAAAAAGCGGCTGCAGTATTGATTTACCACAAAGACTTCATATTTAAAGTTTAAAGCAGAAATTCTCACCACACAACTAAGGCAGTCAGATCAATATCATATTTTGATCAAAAGGGGAATTTCCTTTGAAACAGCTAGATTAAACAGATGTTTTATTTTTCATTAACTATACTGCACCTTTAAAAGCCTGCAGGGGGTTGTGGGAGAGGAGGGGGAATTAGTCCACAAACGAGACAATGAAAGGGGTATTTTTTAAGACCTAAAGTTTGACGGGTTGAAAAGTATTTTCAGTTTTGTCAGTGCAATTTTTCCCCTCTCTTCTTTAGTTAATATTCCAGCACTTGAAGTCCTTTTTTGTTTACCCCAGGTGGGCTTGGACATGAAATAGCAGGGACGCTGGCAGCTTAGAATGCCCTGGGCATCTTATATGGCCATCATGTTGTCAAAGGACCCGGGAGGGGGAGTGAGAGGGCCATGAGTTTTTTTTTTTCAAGTATAAACCATGAGACGGTTAAAAAAAGAAAAAAAGCTTCTGTTCTTTTTTAACTGTGAGATTGGCTGAATTCATTATTATTTCCCCTCATATGTTTTTAGTGCGGTCGAGGGTTGGAAGGCAAGACAGGGGTTTGAACATGAAATACAGTCGAGCTCTACATTTGTCATGTATTTTATTATTTCCCTTCTTCACCTCTCAGTCATGTACGCAGGGTCCTTCATTTTTCACATGACTGGTTTTCTTATCATTGTGGGCCCTCTGTGCTGGCCTATGAGTGACTTAAAGGCAATAAAACACAAAACATTCTGTAAAACATGGATGCCTCTCAGGTTGTGAAGGCCCTGCAATGTCTCTCTGGGAAATTATGATAATAACTCAGTGGCGGTTGGAGTGGCCGGGTCACTGCGGGGGGGGCTGGGGGCAATGGGAAAAGGTTCAGCGAGGTCCTCTGGGCAGGGACAGGTCAAGGTGCCCTGTTGGGCCTTGCCACCCACCCGCCTCTGTTATAAACTCTTTCTATCATGCAGGGTGCTGCCTGCAGCCAGGTACATGGCAGAACCTCTTTGTCTTGTGGATGCTGGCGATAAAGCAAGGGTTGATGGGAGAGTGGTTGTGCTGGCCCTCTGGCAGCGGTGAGGTCAGCTGAGGAGCTTATTGTGGCCAACAGAGGAAAATGCCTGAGTCAACACAACTCTATTATTTGCCCTCTGAGGGTCACAAACACACTTCTGCTGCTGTGTGCTTTAAACTTATATTTTTGTTCTTTTTGAGGGGGAGACATAAGGCAGCAAGACAACTGTGTCTGGTCATGATTTTTGGTGTCTGGATTTGTTGTTGGGTAGAGGGAGTGGCTGGAGGTAGCCCCACAACACCTCTCGAGTGTGTGAATGAGAAGGAGCGAGGACAGGAAGAGAGCACAAGCTCCACCACTGAGGTGCTGACAGAGGTGACCGAGAGGCTGAGATAGCACCTGTTCCAACCCAGCACCCTCCCAGCTGGGCCTTGCAAGAGTCTCAGCCTTCTCTTGGCATCTGTGATGGGGGCTGGGGCCGGTCCCACCTCCAGAGCTTAGTCCACCTCTACTTTGCTTGTGGAAGAGGGATGAGAAATGCTTGAGGCTCCATCTGCTGAGGGCTCGCCGTGGTCTCTGCGGCCCGCCTGGGGAAGGGGGTTACTGGGCCTCCACGACTCTGCCACGGGGGTCTCACAGTGGTAGGCCATGGTGCGGCACATCACACGTCACATGCCAGCTGGCCAGGTTTTTTCAACTGTAAACAGAGACTAATGACCATTCAACATACACACACACCAAATGCATAGCCCTAGGTAGAGTGGAGGAGGGGAGCCAGTGTGGAGGAAAAAGCTTAGTTTGATTTGAATAAAGGAAAGTCACATCCTGAGGTTACTTTACAAGATCTGCTGCCACAGGAGAAGCTATTGGAGGCTGGGAATGAGCTCAAGGTCACAGTGGGATGTTACAAAACCTAGTCCACTACAACACAGTCCACTGGTTTCCTGTATGTGCACAACATCACGGGTGTCCCAGTGTTCTGCAAGGCCCAAGGCTGAAGCTGCTCCACCTGCTGAGTCTGTAAAGCTCTCGTGTTGGGTTGCTGTCATGTATGTGGCTGTGAATTTTGGGAAGGAAATCTGCACCTTACTTAATAAAATAATCTTAATTTTTGAAGGCCTTTCCACTTGTTTGCCCCTAGAATTGTCAGAACGTTTCACCCTCCTTACAAGATTTTTAAAAGAAATTAAAATACAAATGCAATATGATAATGAACATCAGTTGGTGCGCCATACCTTTACTTAAACCATATGATACATTCAGTGTATGTCAGACCAGCCTTGAGTTGTGTCTCCCAAGTGAAGGACATCTGTGTCTTCATTTGTCCTGTCCCGTCTCATTCAGGAGCTCCTTGTCCTTGTCTTCAAAGCTCGGTTTTCTCAAGAATTCCCCTCTTTCAATCAAATGACAAATATTTTTAGCATCCGCCTACCAGATCATTTCATATATGCCCTGCTATCTTGTTTGTCCTAATGTCCTTAACACATTCATTCATGGATATAAATATATCTGTGGATATAAATAAATATATTGAATGCAGAACTGGAGTAATGTGACATTGAATGTTGTTCCCCAGTTAGGCAGGGAGAGGTAGAGAGGTCACTCAGCTACACTGGGCCACTGGCAGCCCAGGCCCTGCTGGTCCAGTGAAGTGACTTGGTTTCATCTACAAACTTGCAATAAATATCTGGCCATCATTTATTTTAATTCACTCCTTTCTTGCTCAGATGGAATGGATTCTTAACCTTGTAGGACAAGGACACTCGTATGCTGCCTGCCTTGCCTTAGCTGCTAAATTATTCTTCATTCTTCAGGGGGAATAAAAAAAAACGTAGTCCGGCGTTGCTCAAACTGTCAGCTCCAATGAAAAGCACGCCTGAAAACGTTGTCACTGAACCCTTGGACAAGGAAAAGAAGGGGAGTGGGCAGTTAAAGACAGAGTGAGAGAAGTGGGGGAGAGAGAATGGGGGGAGTCAGCAGCCTCCAGAGTGATTTATTTGCCAAATCAGGACACAATGAGTCGATTATGAGTCCTCTAATAAGAGAGAGTGTTTGGGGACCCACTAATTGGGCATGATTGAGTTGCAGTCTGGGAGCTGGGCGAAAAGGGAACCTGGTCGGCGGCTGTCATGCAATCATCAGCTAATCAGAGCTTTGAAATTAAAACTGCGTGTTTAGGGTAGAGGACGGGATAATGGCAGGGACTTGCCGGGGCTCTGAGGCTGCCTAAGGAGGCTGTTAGAGGTGTATGCATGTGTGTGTTTGTTTGTTTGTTTGTGTGCATTTGTGTTTATAAGTAGAGTATATGTATATGTGCATTGGATAGGACAGACATATGTCTGTGTGTTTGGGGCCTTTCATCTCTGACTGTGGTTTGTGCTGGTGTTGATGAGGACAGTGAAGCAGATGTAATCAGCCCAGTCCCTGTGCTAATACATTAGAGAGAGAGAGGGTGCGTGTGTGTCCTCAGCTGTGTAGTCCATATTCAGGTTGAACACAGAGTCAACGTTTAGGCTTTTTAAACAATGGACAGGGGATGACACAGGAGGTAGAGCGGGTTGTCTCCCAACCGGAAGGTTGGCTGTTTGATTCCTGGCTTCTCCAGTTCACATATCAAAGTGTCCTTGAGCAAGACACTGAACCCCTGGTGAGTGAATTTGGGAGTGTGAATTGGCAAATAATGTGAAACCACTATGATTGTGCTGCAATGCATAGAAAGGCATTATACAAGTATAAGACCATTTACAGAAAAATTATATATATATAAACATTTAAACTGCTATTTTGAACAAACAAGTTTAACAAATATCAGTCTTTAAAGTCCATTGTGCCCCTATGATAATGAAGTCAAACATAAATAAATCAAGAGTTTAAAAATATCCTCCAGTACAAGAGACTTGTCCTGTATCTACAAAATCACGTTCAGCAATTATTTTTCAGCCTGACAGTCATATTCACGGGTCGTCACTAGGGGGCAGTGTTTATCTGCAATGCATCGCGAGGGTAAACAGAAGGGGCTAATTGATGTCAGGTGCTTCCTGTGGCTGTATGGCTTAGACGGTTGCAAAGCAGAATATTACAGCAAACATGGATTTTTGGGGCAAAATTTAAGGCCACTTTATGCACTAACATGTAGCCTGCCCTTGTTGTATGAAAAGCGGCAAAAAGGAAGAAAAAACATAAAAAGAAATGTTCATGGATGGTGTGTGTTTTTTTTTAAAGTTGATATATTTATTGAAAGAAAGAATGAATATAGCAGACCTTTTAGAATGAAACCCACAGATGAAGTAAAAACAAACAAACAAACAAAAACAGTAAACCAAGTTTTTGGTCACTGTATAACAAACCTTCATATTAAACAAATGATTTTATTTATTTGTTTGTTTAACTTATACATTAAACATGAATAATTTCTGTATCACATACAGCCTCAGTGGCTCTCAATAGTGAGTCAATAGTCATGCTGATGTAGATTAGCCTTCAGAGTTTAGAGTTAGGAATTCCAACATATTTTAACAAATGAAGTGATAACTGTCCAGTACCCCTCCAAAATATATGCTTATTTGTAAAAGATATTTTATATTTCTATTTTTTTTTTTTTTTTGCTCATTACAGAAAACAAACTCTGTTATTTGACTGCAGAGACCACAGAAAGTGTAAGTTGTGTCCACTACCTTTTAATTAATATAGTCTCCACTGATTCCAGAAATTTAACATCTTTAAAATACATTTTTAAAACACTGTAAATTGTTGTCTCTTATAAATTAAGGTATTCAAATCAAATCATTATTTCAGATTCTCAGTAGCACTATACAAGACACACGCTTTATTTATTTCATTACTGATATACAGATGAGCCTGTTGTCATCAGTGCTTTATGTACGTAACGTAAGGGAGCATTTAGATACTTTAGTCAATGACACTTCAGTTGCTGACATTTGGTGCAGATGTGTCTCTGTGACATTTGATTTTTGAGAAAAACTTCCAGTTTTCTTCCTTGTCAGTATTTTTTTTCCGCTCTGAGCTCTGTAACTTGTCTGTCTACAAATTAGCCACCACACAAACCAGCACAGACAATATTTCTTTCAATCCTCCTAAGGCCTTGACTAATTGTACATTCACCTTACATCTAAAGAGGGCCTCACTATAAAAATCTGAAGTGGGTTTAGGCATAAATGGGATTAATTCCCAAAGAATGTCCTTTGCTCTTCCTCCCATAATTTCATTTGGAAGGTCCACAGGATGAATAGCCAAGCAGGCGGTGATGTGGAACTGGAGGACAGGCCTTGCAGGGCCTGTGCTGCTACACCACAGCCTTCAGGTTATGTTACCTTGATAATGTCACAGCTGCAGGAACCACACCGCCCACTGTACAGGACACTGGAAATCCAATTATCCACCTTCTAATGTGTGGGAATTTTTACACTCTCATTTCTTAGATTTTGGCTCCAGCTCTGCCTGAGGGCTGAGAAAGATTCCTGGGATTGTTATTCATTTATTTCCTAGGAAAAAGGTCCACTGGCTTTGTGACTGAAATCAATATAATAAGAAAGTTGTTTCTTGACAAAACCACTTGCTTAAATTGGAAAATCTGTTTATTAAACTCAGATCATGTCCTTTTAAAGCTTCTAATTTAAATCTAATTTCAACTGCATAAATACAATAACTTGACTGCACTAACAACACACAGTTATGCCCAGAAAAGCAAAGCGGAGCAAACCAAATTCATCCTGGAGTCAGCCAGGTCTTTGCGATGGCTCTATATGGGGGCAGGTCCCCCACCTGCCCGGACCCCCAACTGTTTTTAGATTTAATTAGAAGGAAGAGGGTGCATCAATTTTAGCTGTGTGGCGGCGAGATGACAGTACACAAATTGAAAGTAAGCATCTCGGTGGAGCAGGGCGGGGGTCGGTCCATCATTAACATGGAAGACAATTCTGTGTGCAATGTAACAAGATTAGAAACATTATTATCATTCTGCACTAGACATAAAGCTCTGCTACAGGAAGAGAAAAAAAAAAAAACAATCTCAAGAAGGTTCTCAGGACAGGCTTGAAAATGCAACTGTACCACAGTCGTCATAATACTCAGCTCATCTCATACCTGCACAGGAAAGTGATTTTTATACAGTCTGAGAAAATATGGAGCTCAACCCTTAAGAAGGTTTTATATTTTCCGATACTTTACCCCACACAGCAGTGATTATGTATCTCAGAGTGATTATATAGCCACCCCCTCCCCTCCCTGCTGCATCTCCAGCACAGATCCAGGGTTTCAGTGATAGGGTTTTCTTTCGGGCCGATCCGATGGAATGTGAATGGGCTCCAAGCTGCAGGAGGAGCCCTATTAATGAACAGTAAAGACAGATGAGTCTCTCTCATGCCAAGCAGGTTGCCTCAATTGGATTAGTGGAGCTGAGACTGGAATGGATAGCTGTCTATGTGCCAAGTGGCCATTAGCTCAGCCAATATGCCAATATGACTGTACACAGAACAGGCTCAGGGCTCCCCTCAGTGATCTCAACACTCAAAGCAGCAGCTCAGGATTTCTAAAGCATTACAACTGTACAGACACTAATGAGCAATAAACATTCATCAGCTTTGATAGTATGAGGGTTAAACAGTTGATTAAATCACCTGAGCTAGTTTTGCCTATTGCTGTTATTGTTCAGGGCGTACAAATATCATTAGGTGGTACAAGTGATCTATCAACAGCTGTCACACTGTACATTATGAATGGAAAGCAGCCCATTCCTGACGTGTATCTGTGTTTCTGAAGCTGATGTCATGTTCCCTGCGAGGTGATGATGGGCCCCGTAGATGTCAGCGGACACCAGGGGCCCATCTTCAACCAACTATACAAATGGACATGGGTGCGAAAATCTGGGGGAATGTTATCAATCACCCTGTGTCCCAGCGGAGGAGCTGCTGGCGTTTGTGTAAAGAGTCCTCCTCATACTGATCCATATAAAAGGCTGTGTGATGTATTAGAGCAGATGAGCAGGGGCTGGCTCTGACACATGACTGACAGCTCATTTGACAGCCCCAGGAAAGTGTGGAGGGAAGTTTCAATCTAATCTAATGCTGCTGAAGGAATGAAACTGTGGTGTGAGATTATGTTTTTATGTTATATCCCCTCCAGGACAACGCAAGCTGACTGGGATGAATGTGATGTGGATGATCCCCGGTCGAGAAGGTAAGAGCACCTATGGAGTCAGATGTCACAGTTGACTCTCAATTGAGACCCCCCCTGACTTGTTTCTCTCCCCTCCATCTGATTCAGTCCAGTGAATCAGGTTTCTGAAGAAAAACGCAAGAAACTGAAACCTGGATCAAAGCTGTGAGTAAACAAAAATATTTTTGTGTCATTCATTATCAATCAGTGCTCTCATGGGGCTTCCCAAAAAGGTAATCTCTGTCATTCAATTGCTCCACCGCAGGAGCTGGGTCGTCCTGAAACAGGATAGCCACAAAACAGACATTAATATTAAGTGTAAGGGAGATCAGCTTCCCTTTGGACTTCTCTCTCTTTGTCTTTTTTTCATAAGAGCAGAATATCTCGGTAGGCCGAGTACATCCTGAAATTAGTATTCTCTAGTAGTATAAGTTTACGCTCATACCTTTAAGGCTAAGCTACGTTTTCTTATAATAAATGTCATATTTATTGACTTGACATTAAATGAGCCAAAGCTGACTTGTAAAAATATTTCCACATACCACATTCAGAGGTCGCAGAGGTCACAGAGCAGTTCTTAATTACACTAGAAATGTAAAATTATTTTACCAGAAAACTATGAAAGCCCAGGAGACTTAAACCTCCCAATGCGTGCTCCCACAATGATCAATCATAGAGGGCTAATTAGCCATTTTACAGCTATTAAAAAAGACACTCAGCCCTTTTCATTATGCCCCATCTATTTTCCCACCATTAAGGCCTTTTCTCTTTTTTCCAACTTTTGAAAGTTATTAGAAACTTCTGCTGCACTAAGGAGTAAAGCATCAACTCTCAGTTTTCTGTTGCTTTCTTCCCCTGTGTCCATTCATAGAATGAGGTCAGCAGCTGGCCCGCCAGCGTTGCGTGTCAGCTGCTGTTTTTCCACTGAAACAGACTATACTCGGGTGTTTAGCCTCTGACAGGCCTGATGTTGGCGGCCTAGCAGCCCAGTGACCACAGAACCTGATCCCACACAATCAAGCAGCTGTGTGTGCCCAGTCTAAACTCTCCTTTCCCAACCATGTCAACACACACACACAAACACATTTCTCCTTGTTTTTCTTCCTGTGGCATGCCTCTCATCTCTCCATTTCCACACTCAGCTTTTCTGTCCATATTTCCCTGTTAATTCCATGGAAGCCCTGCAAACATTTGTATTGTCTAGGTGATCATTACAATTTATGGCAGGCTGACTTCATCCAGCTTGTTAGGCCGCACTGGCATAAGTCATAATTATGTGATGGCACTGTAAGATGGAGCATCGACACTGGCCCCCTTGTCCAGGCCAGTTAAATGATATAATTAGCCCAGTAAGAGGTGAACACTCCAGATTGGATAAGTTATTAAATGTTTGGATGAACCTGAGCTCCATTTACCTAACTGCCGCTGTCTTCCTCTCACTCATGCTCTTTCCCCATTAGCCCATTAGCAGTTATGTGATACTATATGCTGATGGAGCAGTGGACAGAAAAAGTGGGTAAATTAAGCCTGACCACTGGTTGTGTTATGGACTGCACTTATGAGGTGCCACTGAAGGACACTGCAAGACTCAAGAGAACAGTACATTAGCAGGGGACATGCGACTAGCGCGGACCTGATGGTACAGTAATGCGAGCTAAGCTGAGTTTGTAAACTTGAAAAATGTCACTCTGACCTTTGTTATGATGCGAGACAGCAATTTATTTTGAGTGCATTCATTATGAACCAACATGTACTGCTGCTCCCCCAGTGAAACTAAGAAGAGACCATCCCCCACCATAAACACAGATCAGATGGGTAAATGTCAGGTTTGACCTGCTCAGTTAAGCTTTAATGGCCAGAGGGGGAAAGTAACTAAGTACATTTATTCAAGTACTGTACTTAAGTACATTTTTGAGATAATTATATTTTACTAGAGTATTTTTATTTTCTTCTACTTCCTACTTTGACTTCACTACATTTCAGAGAAAAATGTTGTACTTAGTACTCACTATATTTTTTGATAATTTTAGTTTCTAGTTACTTTTCAGAATCAGTTCAATAAAACCAATTACAGTGTAATTGTAAGATTTATTCATCCTCGGTGTAAAATTCACAAGCTACCCAGCAGTAATTCAAATGATAAGCATATAATGTAGTTAAAATGAGCTCTACCTTTGCCAGCTGCAACATTAAATGTGATGTTCACAATAATACATCAATAATTCTAATCAAATAATATGGTGTATATCAGTGTAAACATTGCCATTCTGCATAATGAGTTTATTTTTGGTATTTTAAGTATATTTTATAGTAACACTTTTGTACTTTTACTTAACATTTTGAATGTAGGACTTTTACTTCTAACCGTGTTTTTCAACTGTGGTACTGCTACTTTTACTTAAGTAAACAATCTGAGTACCTCTTCCACCACTGTTAATGGCAGGGAGAACACTGAGGTTGGACAGCATGTCTACTGCTGGGCCCTTGAGCCTCAGTGTGTGCATCACTGTGTGCTTGTGTGTATTCTACCAGAGGGTTTCACCAAGCGTGACTGCATGTTATTCACATTGACGAGTTCCATTGTTCAGTGTCAGCTTTCATTGCAAGGGGAAATATGCCTGTTGAGAGAGCTGCAACCGGAGGAAGGTGGGGGACTAACAGGACCACCCCTCTTTGCTTATAACTGCAACCCAAGGACTATAGCTTCTTTTTCAAGGAGGGTTGAGCTCCTACTCACCTCTTAGAAATAGCTGTCAAGTCCTGGCCAAACACTTGGAGAGCAGGTAGAAGCAAATATTCAGATGCGGCATACTTAAAAGTCTGCTTATATTTTCTGCCACATTCTTACAGATAGCAAAGGAGGCCTAGCTGTGTGTGTGCCCGTGCTCGGGGAGGGGTGGGTGTTATGGCGTTTGATTTGTTGTGAAGACTCAAAGCAGCAGGACTCAGCAGAATCCAGGTTGGCCCAGCAGGCCCGCTGAGATTGACACTTCCTCTCTCTGTCTCTTCCTGTGGAGAGCCTTGACAGCAGAGACCCGGTGCTGAGCTTCGTTCCCCGTTCATCATCACCAGAACCAACCACCCACAGCGGGTAGGGAGGGGGGACGCAGTTATCTGTGTCACCCCACTGTCTGTCCTCCTCCTCCCCCTGCTCTGTCTTTGGCCCTTCTCCAGAGAGATCAGAAAGCTGGTCTCTCTCGGCTCCCTGATTGTTTTTGTTCCTGTGAGCAGACAAATAGAGTTTGGCCTCTTACAAAAGAAACTGCTGGAGCTCATCTGATCTTACTGTCCTAAGGAGCAGCCTGGCCTGAGGAGCTAGTGATTGGAAAATTACAGTCCTGCTCCAGCCATATTGTCAGCGAGTCTCAGCCAGACTCTCTTCTCTTTGTGTGAAAGGCCATCAGTTGAATGGCCAGTCGTGCACTTTTAGAACACATCCATCAGTAGTGGTGAGTGATTGACTGTTGTCAGAGCTAATTCAAATCTGTGTCATTTGTATAGTAATCCTAATGGCATTAATTTCTGTCTCTAATGGCAGTGTATATGAATAAAGAGTAAATAATGCTGTGACATGTTTGCATTTAAAGTGATGCTAGTTTCTCCTAGCAAAATTCAAAACTCGCTGTATTTTAGTCAAACACATGCTCACTGAACTGGTCAGCAAATTTTGTGAAAGACAGTTATCAGAGATTTGGTCTTTGGGTAAAATACTGCGGCTGTAGTGATGTTGAAGTCGCTGGTCCCTGCTACACAAGTGGCTCTCTGATAAGTGATTACAACTGAGGGAGGTAAAAATAGGGCCTTGTCAGCACAGACCCTCCAGGTTTGAGGTAAATTTTGCCCCCTGATTGCGTGTGCTGTTGTATGTGGTGTGTTTCTGTGGGGGGAGGCAGAGTCTGAGCGAGAGAGTTTACTGTTAGCTCACTGAAGCCATCATCACCTGACGAGCAAAGACTGAAGCCTGAGTTGCCTCCCTGTCTGTCAGTTTGATCCTTTTTGTTTTTTCCTCCACCTCCTTTCTCCCGTCCACGCCTCCCTGCTTCCCTCATCCCCTATCTCTGCTCCTCTTCCACCCCTTGGCCCTGGCCCTCTGCCTGCTCTTTCGCTCACCCCCCATGTTCGCAAATCACTTCTTCCCGTGTCAGCAGGTAAATTGTTTTGTCCTCCCATTCCCTGCTTTCATTACTCTGTGTAAATTAAGCGATATGTCGTCCACCGGTGCGCGCCAGAGCACTCACTGTGCCAACGCCAAAATCATGAGATTTGGCATAATAAATGAAGACAAACTGGCAGTAGCAGTGCTCCTCTCTGAGCAGGCTCGCCTTCATTATTCGCTTAACTTGCCGGAGAAAATGACTTAACCCTGACCTGTGTATTACGTCCCATATTCACTCCTGATAAAAGCCTTTTTACAGCACACAACAATTTATATTCCAGCAAAGAGGCTGCTTTTCTCTGTCAGTTTTTCAATCTCAGCTCCTGAACACACATCATTAAACTTGTCTTGCCTTCCTGTATTTGTCCATCAGTCCTTCTTTTTACATAAAATCTGGCAGCATTATTCTGGGATGTGATGGCACCCACTCATTTTTCCCCTTGGAATGTTTGATTGGAAGAAATATAGCTGGGCCGAGGCTATCTCCTCTCTTCTGTGGAATCATGCACTTGATGAAATAGTGTTCCCCCGGCAAGAATAATAAAAACAGACTTGTGCATTACAGGGGTCTCTCAATCTGCCAGCTGGGCTGAACTGAGGTGAAAAACCCGCCCTGCCTCCTGACAGATTTTTATAGTTATCACAGCAGATAAATGGAAACGGGTGACCAGGCTGGGGAAGGCCACTCTAAGGCTGAGTGTGGGCTGCAAGGCTGGACAATTGCATGAGGTGTGGCGTGAACATTAAGGGGTCGAACACAGAGATGAAGACGCTGTTACCACCAGAGATGTCCTTTCCGACGGTTTAGAGAGAAACCTCTGTTATTGGAGCAGAGCCTATAGTTAGTTTTGATTTTTTCAGTTTCTACTGTTACACGAGATGGAAATTGTTCTTGCTTGTCTTAGAGCGTGAACAGTCAAGAACCAGTTATGGAAAGTTCTTTTGTATGGCACTAGGGCTGCAACTAAAAATTATTTTCAATGTAAAAAATAGTCTGCTATTTTCTTGATTAATCAATTAGTTTTTTTATCTATAAAACTTCTGTTTAGTTAGGAATCCATATCACAATTTTCTAGAGCCTAAAGAAAAACAAATCCCATTCAGCTATGCACAGTAGTGGATGCTTCATCTACATCCATATGTCAACTTTAGCATTTAAACTGAACACAGACAGGACAGAAATGGATTCATCTGCAGTGTTTGTGTTATCTGCCGACAGCTGCTAGCTAGCATTAGCTTGCGAATCGAAACCTGAGATCAGAGAGCAAAGTCATTTTTCAGTCTGCCACTCTCATAGATGAGATCTCTAGGTCTGCAGCAAGTTAGCTACAGTCAGCTAGGATTATCCACTTTGAATTACCACAGTCAGTAAAGTGAAATCTAAATTATTTAAGCAACTTTTTAGCCAAAACAAAATGAGAACGTATGCTGGTACATACAGGGCCTCCTCCCAAAATGGCGCCCCTGTCCCAGCATTCAACACGGTGTGACTTACCTTCCAATGCTCTATATTTTCTCCTATGTTTTTAAAAACATAATTTTCATCTTTCTCTACACTGCAGCACATTGTGTTCTGTTTGTTTTATATGTGAGAATGTAATTTATCCTAAAAGACAATTACTGTGAAAAAAACTGCATATGAAAAAATGTATGTTCACATCATAGAACAAATACATGTGTTTTCACATGCTAACATTTTGGAGGGCTTAGAATGATCCTGTCTTTATAACTGATTTTAAGCCACTCAAGTGGCATGTTCACAATCTTTGGAGTCTTGGTGACACATGTCCTCTTTAGCCAAAGTCTTTTAATAATAAACAGGTTCCTGTCTGAGAGTTTTAGGCTATAACTAGTAATTATGTGTCATGAGAGGAGTTTATGGTAAAATGTTTACTTTTGCTGAATGAAGTGCAGCTATTTTTGGTATATATTTGGAATAGGGAAGGTAGAAAAACAAACTGCACTACTCTTGTTGTACCCTGTTGAGCTTGATTAATATCAATACTCATACACTAGCAATGTAAAACTACATGAAACCAGACATGTAAGCAGCATTTTTATTGCTCAAATAAAGAGAGAGAAATTGCACATTTAAATTGAGTTTGAAAAGTTCCACTGTGGATTGTACCTTCAGATTTTGCCTTTTGGGAAGATAATCAGCCATAAATGGTGCTCGTTTCCCCCTAACAGGCCCTGATTAATCAGCCAAACACAACAGGCCAATCAGTCTACCTCTAGTGCTTTCAGTGGTCTTGAGAGCTCTGTAGTCTGCATCCTCCTCCTCCTCTATTCAGCAGTAGTGGAGAGCAATACAGTTGTGATGAATGAATACAAAAGGCAAATGTTGTAATTTTCTAAGTGATGAGACGTTCAGCGATGATTTCTTTTCGTGTTCCTTCGTTAATTTCTGATGTTTTTGTATTTAAGTCTCATTTGATTGATCTTGTTCATAAAGTATTTTATTAACATGAACAGACTTCCAACAAACAACAAATAATTAAAACACTGGTTGAAAAAATTTGCACAATTATTTGTTTCAAGACACCAAAAGCCCAAAGTTTGCAAATTCTTATGTAGATGCAAAGGATCCCTTATTGTCAGGTGCTTGATTTTATATCTTCTCAGAGACTTTTGTTGACATATATGGGTGTTTTGCCAGCCCCAAGCAATTTGCCCTTTGAAACAAACGGATGTGTTTCTTTTTACAAAAATTATTAACACATACCATGATCACATGTATTTGACATAGACCACTTGACCACAGAGATGGTTGTTTTAGTTCATGTAATGTAAATGTGTGTGAACGTTGAGAATTCTTTTCAATTATGGGAAGACTTAAATAAAATGAAACTACCACTGCAAAATTTGAGAACCTCAGATCTGACCCAGTCTTTTTTATTATGATGAGAACAAGTTTACAATTGTATGTATGAGTCTTCACTTGGTGTAGGTTTTGTTAAGTCACATTTGACATTCATTGACGAGTAATGGTCCATGACAAAATATTTCCTTTTCCTTGCACTGTACATCAGTTAATACTGATTCCATAGTTATATTGCAGAAGCTGAGAGAAACAAAGAGGAAAACATATTATTTCTCTGTGCCACCTCCTGTGTTGTTGTTGTGTGACAGTCTGCACCTTGTCTACTGAACCAGCAGTTGCCCTTAATAGGTACTTTTTCATAAACTTTTTCCCATACCACTAGAAGAGTCTGGCTTCCGCCGTGCACTATTCAGTGCAAGAGCATTGTAATGAATTTCTAATTGTAGACTAACACTGATGATGCTCTCTGAACATGATTTTCTCCTGTTTTTAAAGAACGAGAGAAAAAAGCTTGCATTTCTCCATTGGTGTGTGATGGCTGACAACAATTAGGCATACAGGGGCTGGACAAAATAACAGAAACACATGATAATATCACAATATAATAACACAATGTAAAGAATACCTGTTTCACTTAAGCCATTTTGACATTTATGAGTGGGAGTGGAGAAACACAGGTGTTACTGATGACATAAAATAATGACTGCATTTATAGGTAGTTCCAGGGTCCTGGTATTGTGACTGTTGGCTCACTGTCGGTCACACTGTTACCTCTTACTGGGATGCCTAGTGGAAATATTGAGCCATTTTCTTGCTATATTTTGACAAGTCTCGATGCCTGCTGTGAAAACAGCCTTTTGACTGGAACAAAAAACACAGATGTGATTAGTAATGTTAGTGATTGCTACATTCCTTTTGCTTAGTTCCAGGAGCCTGATCATGGGTAAGATAGCTCCCTGGAATGGCTTAGTCAGACATACAGTCATTAATGCTATTAGTTGTACTTTTCCTCCTAAAATGTATCAAAATGA
Organism: Monopterus albus; assembly: GCF_001952655.1. Taxonomy (NCBI): domain Eukaryota; kingdom Metazoa; phylum Chordata; class Actinopteri; order Synbranchiformes; family Synbranchidae; genus Monopterus; species Monopterus albus. The sequence goes on along the minus strand of NW_018127893.1, from coordinate 428,818 downwards.
AAAAGCTCTTTGCTACAAAGGTTCTATACATTTCAAAACTAAACCATGGTTTTGAAGTAATCAGCACCTCTCAACAGTCTCAACAGAACATTTAAACAGACAACAGGCAGGTAGTACTTACAGCAGGTTTGGGAGGGGTGTTGCAATAAGCTGCAGACCTCACACAACCCATGGCCAACATATGCAGACCGAACTGTTTTTAACACTAATATGTAATGCATGCCATGCATCAAAGGATAAGGGATCACACAAACTCATTCTCACCACCCACTAAATTGACATGTCAAACCTGTCTGTTCAGAGCAGGTTTCGATAGCTACTCACTGCAGTGATGCATCTGAAACAATGTACAGGAGAGTCTCTAGGTACACCGAACAACAAGCAAACCCTATTTACTGTTTGATTTGCTTGACAACAAAACAATGCTCCTGACGTTTATGGGCCAGCTTTCCAGATAATTTTGTTAATAGCTTATGCCACCTGGGGACACAAAAGCAGAGCCTTTGAATCCTAATGAAAGACCTCAGGGTTGGCTTTTTGACAGTTATCTGGTATTGCTGTGGCTTTAATGGTTATGGTTAAACTGGGACATGCTTAGAATAGTGAGGAATTATTAATTGATCCAGGAGGTAGCCAATATTCAGTTATGGAAACTATATACAATTGCTCAAGCATTCAATGCAGTTTTGAGGTGCTTGTAGTATTTCAGTTTTATGTCACTTTATAGCCTACTTTTACTCCATTATATTTCAGAGGGAAATATTTAGATTTAGCATTTATTTGACAACTACTAGATAATATATAATATTAAAATGCTACATAAGTGTTGACACATTAGCAATGATGCAACAACTAGACAGCACTCAGAGAGTGCAGACCTCCACCAAGGACCACTCAGTTTCCCTATAACGACATGCCTTCATGTTTTTTGCTCAGCTGTGTGTGTGTCTGAGAGGAGTACAGCCCCTCTCTTCTTTAAACAGAGACAAACAATGAAAAATACAGTGGAAAAGCAAAGTAGGACAGTCCACATCAACCCATGAGGTTAAGGCCAGTGACAGTTAAGGGAAACAAGGAGTGGAAATGCAGTTATAATGTGCAGCTGTTACTAACCCAGGGAGTTGTCTCCATATGCTTTCAGAGTGCTCAGCAGCACAGCTGGGCACTTTGACTATAATGGGGCCCACATACAGTTAACAGCCTTTCCAGCACTCACAATGGTGAATGATTTTTAATAAATTTCTGTATCCAAATTATGATATGGATCAGCACCAAAATCCAATGAAATGTTCTGTGGGCCATACCCTACCTCTCCAAATATTTTCATCAAAATCCATTCATTACTTTATGAGTTATGCTGTCAAAAAAAACAACTAACAAACACTGGCATAACCACCACCCTTGGCAAAGGTAAAAAATATATAACAATTTAAACACCAGGATCTGGCCAATCTGCATAATTAGTTATTTTAATTTTGATTCAGTTTTGCTGATAATACTTCACCACTCAAGTAAATCATTGACTGGAGGACATTTACTGGAGTTATTTTAAATTGTGGTAAAAAAAAAACATCTTCCTTCTTTGGAAATATTATTTGGTTTGGGCTGTATCAGCTTACTGCATACTTTACTTACAAAGGTCTTACACTTTTAATGGAATAAGTTGTGGCATGTTGCAAAGGTCAAGAGTTCCTACCTGCAACATCAGAGGCATCAAAAAATGTATAATTGTTATGACATCCTATTTAGAATTTCCTGATTATATACACACAGATTTAATGTTGAATTACACATTCAAACTCCAGTATGTTCATAAAAAATCTAACATGGACCCCAGTATACCGTTGTTTGAGACTGAGGAGTTTGTTCAGTGCAAGACTACACTCTAAAAGGAAAAGAAAGAAAATGATAGAAACAAGGAAAAAGCTTACGAATTCAGCTCATTTTTTACTGTATGAAAGTTTCACAAGGTCGTTTAGAGAGTCATGTTAACACAATACCTGAATACAGATTTGTTTCCTTGTTCTACAAGTCACGGAGCACTGAGTCTTTAAGCGATCATTATTACCATACAAATAGACAGATCTATTTAACAACCCCCTTTTTATCGCATAACACTTATTCTTTAGTGTTGCTCCCTGAAAGGCACTGAAATGCGTCTACCCCCTCCTTTTTTTTTTGGCAGGGAAATCGTCTCCAAGTTGATAAAGGCTCAGAGCAATAGAAGAAGCAAGGCTGACATCTTCTTAAGAGATGATAGGAAAGCCAAATCAAATAGGATGGAGCAGTCACTCTTTTCACAGATAGGTAGCTCATTTCTGGTGGCTGAGAGTTTGCATCCCTAGTGGCGCTCTGCTTGGGAAAGATAGCTCACTCGGACTCCATTCATTATTTCTTTCCCTGCCTCCTCTTTTCAAATCTTCGACAGTTTTTTGTGTGTTGCTTTAATGAGTTGCCTATTTCTCTCAAGTGTTGATGGGAATCTTGGAATTTAGATTTGGAGACAAAATGTTTAATCACAAGTGTTTTTCATTTGTGAAGAACAGGCAGAAATCAATTATTTCTATTAGACAATGCTGACTGGGAATGAATGGAAGAAGTAGCATTTGGAAACAAAAGCTCCAAGGAGGCAGAGATGAGTGTCAGACTTGACCCCCTGAGGTTTGATATGTGGTTTGGGTTAATACACAGTGCAAACATTTACCATTGAATTACATCATATAGTAACTGTAAAATATAACTAAATTATGTGTAAAGTAAATTATCTTTGAAAGGAGACGGTGTTATGCTACAAATCTTGCAAGCTAGCAAGATAGTCTAGTTCGAATATCACTGGCTTTTTGTTCAGTGTCATCAGTTATAGAGGGTTTGTCTGCACTATAACTTCCCATTAAGTTGTGAGAACTTTTCCCATAAACTATTTACAGCCAGGCTTAATCAATCAAGCACAAGCTCCATATGATATTCAGCTTGCCACTTCCTGAAGAGCACTTTGCTATCATATCCCTCACATTCTTTGCAAATCCCTTGGAAAATTATTTATAAAAATGAACTTCTCTTGCAGAGGGCTCATTGAAAAGAAGAATTACATGAAAGATAAAACACTATCATCAGTGAGAGACTAGACAATGTACACTGAGAAATTGGGAAGATGACAGAAACAATGAATATTAAGTGCCTAAGAATCTAAAGCTGCTGACTAAATTGAAACTGAATATCCTGAGGGAGCAAGGTTTCCAAATTGCTAATTACTGCCTCTGAAAGGGGACTGTTTCTGATATGTTTGCTTGTGAAAGGCTGCCGCTTAATGAAGCAGTGGCTCAAGTATTATTATTATTTTTTTTTTTTAATATTCCTGCTCTCCAGCTTTCAGTGCTCACTCTGAACTTTCCTCCCAGGCCAGAACAATGACAGGCCCAGGAGCCCAGCTTCCCCACAGGCCCTGGCGAGACGAGGCCGGGGGCTGAGTTCGGAGGGAGCTGCTCAGCATGCTGAAATATGGAGGCGACAGATAAGGTGGCAGTGGCACAGAGCGGCCTTCTCCCATGGGCCCAAGGGGAAATTTGCAGTTATTAAGAGGAAGATGAGAGAGATTAAATGGCTCTTGTACTTGTTTTTACAGACTTTTCTTTTTATTTTTTGGGCTGGCTTCATCTGAGACATGAAAGATGTGGTGAATTACTTTTTCAGCAACACACTGCTTTGAAAGCCAATTCTTCATTACTGAGAATTGTCACATCATAAAACATTTATTAGTCCACTATTGTTTTAAAAGGTGTGGAGGTAATAAAATTACTGTAATCTTATAATTTACAACTACAGTAATTCCTAACTTAACATGGTTTGGGGGATTTTGTTTGAAGAAATTAACAGAATGTTACTTACATATACGTACAGTCACAAGAAAAATTTATGGCGCTATTTGCGCTGATTTGCTGCATAAATTGGTCATGAAATGTGATCGGATCTTCACCAGAGTCACAAATATCAACAAACACAATATTTCTAGGATGATAAAACACACAAAGGCATTATCATTCATATCTTTATTGAACACACCCATTAAACATACAAAGTGATGGTGAAACAAAGTAATGGCAACACCGGGCTTCTGATGTCGCTAAATATCAACTGGAGTCAGGTGTTAGCACACCTGGAGTACAATCATTGAAACGAGAATGGAGATGTGGGTTAGAACTACCTTGACTTATAAAAGCACTCAAACAGTGTCAGTGTGCTGTTCACAAGCAGCACCAGCTGATGTGAGCAGTGGCAAAAAAAAAAAAAAAAAAAAAAAAAGACAATCTCAGATGACCTATGATCAAGAGTTGTTGATTTGCATGTAGTTGGAAAGGGTTAGAGTCATCTCAAAGACTTTAGATATTAATCAGTCCACAGTGAGACATGCTATCCATTAATGGAGATGATTTTGTACTGTGGCTACCCTCCATACAAGTGGGTGCCCAGCCAAGATCACTCTAAAGGCACAATGCAGAATGTTTAATGAGAAAAAAAGAACCACAGAGTAACATGAAGGAATCATTGGAGTTGGTATGTTTGTGGCATGAAAAAGTGCACTGATGAATTTGTTGTGGCTTTGTCCACCAGTGATAAAACAATGTATTTGAACACATTTAATGTAGTCTCAGCGCTGCACTATGTAACATTTTTAAAAATATTTTTGTTGTAGAAATCTGCTCCAAAACTTGTCTTAATGTGGAGAGATGCTGTCGAAGCCTCCTGTGACCCAGATTCATTGAATAGCACCGGCAGAAGTGCAGAAATATTAGCTTCTAAAATGTTTTGAGCAGGATTGACCTCTCTAACCAATCAGAGATTTTAAATTATTTCTGCTTGATTAGTAAGTTTTGTTGCATTCTCATTTATTGTAATTTCATAATGACAAATATCTGAAGAGCTGGGATGAGTGTGGTGGAGCATAACAGATTGTAGTAGAGGACAGTGGAGCAGGGATTGATTTGGAGTTTCATGCTAGCGCTACCTTAAGTTACTTATGTATCGTTTGATAAACTGGTTCAAAAATAGACCTATTTTAAAATGGTAGGAGCTACATCTGTTTAACATAGCCCACTGGCTGTCCTATCAGTCAGGTGTTTTAAAATATAACAAGTAATTGAAAAACCTCTTGGATTTGATGGGGGAAGGGTATTTATCAGTGATTCACTTTGACAGTAGCTTAGATGGATTCAGGGACTTCATAAAGTCCTAGAAAACAGTCAGTCTAAAATCCTGTGCTGGCCTCCCTACATTTGTATTAGTATATGTAGAATAAATTTTCTTCTGCTGAATTTTTTGTTGATCTTTCGATGATTTTATGTATGATTTTATCTTATTAAAGTCATATGTGGGCTATTGCATGCTATTGTGATGTATTGCATTAGGTTTTAAGTGTGCATAGTGTTTGTAACCTACAGTACATGTCAGCTACTGTAACAGTAATAATACATTTTTCTACTTATGACTTACAGTGCAAGGGCTGTAGCTCTAATGTCCTTAAGATTTTGGTAGTTTTGTTATGGCCCTGACACTTTAAATACTAAACATTTCAATACTCTATCAATGTATTATTGCACCCCTATATAATATTGTGTGTGTCATGAGATAGGTAGTTTGTTAGACATTTTATCTTTCTATATCTATATTAAAATAATTCATAACATTATAGACAATTTTACAGTAATACAAATGATTTAAATTGTCATTTATACAGACAATGTATCCGCTTAATTAAGGGAATATTATGTGATCTATTTGTATTATCTTCATAGTAGCAGGCAGAGTTGTGGACTCCTTATCTTCGGCCATTGGTGTTGTGGGGGGAATCTTTTGGAGGAGCGTCACAGGAGGCGGAGTCACCTGATTGGCTGGACCGCAAAGCGGAAGTGCGTGTGGCGTCCGAGCTGCGCTGAAAACAAAACAAGACAGGCTGCGACTGGTGAGTGCTCAAGCACTGTGGGCTTCTGTCTGTTATTACATGGTGCATTAGCTGCTGTGTGTGCCGTATGTATGTCACGGCTACCACGTTAAAAGCAGTTAAACGGTGTATTTCGCTGATAGGTGGCGGTTTTGCGGCGTGTGGCCGTTGAGACTGTCCTTGTGCTGAGCTCACTTGTGGGGTGTTGTTATGTAACAGTCTGCACCGAGCATGCAGACAGGCCAGCTGCTATTGTTATGCTACAGTGATGCTCTGCAGCTTCCCAAGCGCTCCCTTAGCTGGTTATGAACATGTTGTTATTGTTTTTTGTTTGTTTGTTTTTTTTTATAGCTGCAGATGATGTTCAAACAGAGGAGCTGCAATTTCTATACCCTTGCAATCAAAGAAGGGGGCTTGATGATCATCCGCAATGTTATGCTGCTAGACTTAAAGAAAAATAAGCTGGGAAATATTTTGCCACTCAATGAAAAACAAACTACTTTGACATTTGTGATTTGCAGAGGTGGAAAGTAACTAAGAACATTTAATCAAGTACTGTCTTTAAGTACAATTTTGAGGTATTTGTTCTTGAGTATCTTCATTTTCTGCTACTTCATACTTTGACATCACTGCATTTTACACTCACTCACTACATTTATTTGATAAGTTATTCTTTAGACTGAGCTTAATTAACCAAAATGCAGTATAATCATAAGGATATATTGATCTGTGGTGGAAAATTCACAAGCTAGCCAGCAGTAATGTAAAGTACCTCAAATTATATAAGGTAGTTAACATTAGCTCCAACTTTACCAGCTGTAACATTAAATGTGATGCATCAATAATTATAGTGCAGTATTATGATATACATTAATGTGAACATTGCCATTCTGCATAATGGTACTTTTACTTTTGGTACTTTACATATATTTTATGATAAAACGTTTGTACTTTTACTTAAGTAACAGTTTGAATGCAGGACCTTTACTTGTGACAGAATATTTTTACACTGCATTATTTCTACTTATATTTAAGTAAGCACACTGAGTACTTCTTCCATAACTGGTGATTTGGGTAGTGGTTTTATCACAAGTTAACAGAGGACGTTCACAAGTCACAGATGGAGGTGATTTGAATCGCATCAAGAAAAAAAAATTCATCCCTATTATACTGTATTCATAGTGTTTAACTCTTTGTCACCACACTACTCAAGTTTCATCTGTTGTGTCTTGTCTTCAGCAGCATGATGGATGAGCTGGTGCAGGACTTGGTTTCTGCACTGGAGCAGACCTCACAGCAGAGTAAGTTGGAGAAGCTGTGGGAGGAAATGGTCTTTAGCCCACTGCCTCAAAGACGGCAGATCCGCCGCCGTAGAGGCCGCAAGCGGTACCGTGAATCCTCCCTCTGTCTGCTGGAGCACAGACGTTGCTGGATTGAGGCCTCAGAGTCCAGTTTGGACGAGGCTAAAGAGTACAGGGTGAACTCTGCCTCAAACAGGACTGCTTCTGTGGCCAACTGCAGTGACTCTGACGACCTGTCTACAACCAGCCACTGGCACTCTGTCATCAGAGGCTCGGCCAGGGCTAGGCAGCCTTCCTGGCCAGAATCTGACTCCTTCACTGAGAATAATCCAGGACGGCAACTCAGGAGGCGCAGGAAGGTCAAACGTATGACCTCAGACATCACAGTCCGGCTTCAGCAGAAGTTAAAGGTTTCTGGCGTTGATGGGAAACGGAGGCACAGACCATCCAGGATGCAGCATTTGTCTCGATCGAAGAAGAGGTCTGGCAGTTGGATGGGAGCAGACAGGCAGACTGAAGGAGCCAGGCTGATGGGAAAGGAGTGTTGGAAGAGAAAGGTGGTCAAGGAGCACAGAGACGGTGCAGATGAGAACATGTCTGAGGGGTAATTTAAAATTTTTATTTTTTCAAAACCCTACATTTAATTTATCATTTTCCAACAAGCCAAATGTTAACCTGGACATCATTTAAAGAGTCAGGATTAAAACCATACAGAAAAAGTAACTCCGGACTCCCAAAGCCCTTTTTTACTCTTTAAATGAAAAGCTACTAAGGTAGTTAAACCCATAACATAAAAGTCATGGGCATAACTACTGTCAGACAGAAGCAATTAAACAAGTCGGCATTTAAGATGATCTGTGCAGCCTGTCGTCATCAAGCCAGTTGTCAATATTCAGCATGTTCTCAACTAAACCAAAAAATGTATCACAATCATGCCACTCCATTTTATAGTATTGCGTTGACATTAAAAATTTATGATAGTCTCTTTAGCCTCATCTCCTATATCTGAAATGATCACCAGGGAGGGATCTTTGATAGTTATGCCTTTGGGCATCTGCCAGCTCATTATTTCCTTTCGAGAAATATTGTCACAAATAAATGAGTGACTTGGCGTGGTATTGATTTGTTTTGAAATGAATTCCTGTCTTGGGCTGGGTAATTAAAGCAGCGCCTGTCCCAGTGCCTCGCAGTGCACCCTCACATGTGCATTTTATTTAGCTAAACGAAATGTGGCTGTAAGTGGCAGCAGAGAAGGCCATTATGTTATTACAGTGAAACAAAGATTTCACTATAGTGCAGAATAAAAGAGACTAAATAGTGACAACGAAAATCTGGCACTGCTTTGTCTGAAACTGTGTCATTGTTCACTCATTCACTACTTCCTCTGTACTACACGGTACAGTAGCTTACTTTACAGTGAGCAGTAAATACAGATTTTGGATACTGATGAAGCCTCCTTTTTTGTGCCTTTTATAAACCATAGTGCAGTTGTACAACAGACTGTTAGCAGTCAGTAGCAATTAATTCACTAAGTACATTTCATTGTACTTACCACAAGTATAATTTGAGGTACGTGAGTAATTTTTATTTGACAGGGAATTATTGTTTCTATCTTGTTCCACTACACTTTTCTGACAGGTGTGGTTCTTTAGTTTACATACACAAACTGTAGCCAGCTCATAAGAAATGATTGCACTGATTAAACTACACAACATAATGTAAAGTCTGAATTTTCTCCACCTCAACCAGATAAAACTTAGAACCAAAATAAAATGCACCTTAATGTCTTAGTAATTATAACCCAGTCATGAAAGGGGCTATTCTATGGGCTAATGAGTACTTTTACTTCTGATACTTAAAGTACATTTTTCTGTGAATAGCTTTGTACTTTTACTAAAGTAAAATAATGGATGCAGGATTTACATTGGAGTATTTTAGAGTGGCAGTGATACTAAAGTAAAAGCTTTCAATGCATCTATCACTGAAAAGTACTGTACATTCCACGGACACCATACTTTATTTCATTGTGGGTATTTTCTGAGGGCACTATATACTACATAAATTTCACATTTTTACACTTACTCTACAATCAAATAAAATGGCAGATAGCAAATATAGCATGCTACAGTATGTGTATATTTACACCGATCAGCCATAACATTACGGCCACTGACAGGTGAGGTGAATAACACTGACTGTCTTTTACAGTGGCACCTGTCAGCGTGTGGGGTTTATTAGGCAGCAGTTTACACTTACTCTACAATCAAATAAAATGGCAGATAGCAAATATAGCATGCTACAGTATGTGTATATTTACACCGATCAGCCATAACATTACGGCCACTGACAGGTGAGGTGAATAACACTGACTGTCTTTTACAGTGGCACCTGTCAGCGTGTGGGGTTTATTAGGCAGCAGGTGAACGTTCAGTCCTCAAAGTTGATGTTTTGGAAGCAGGAAAAATGGGCAATTGTAAGGATCTGACTGACTTTGACAAGGGCCAAACTGTGATGGTGAGATGACTGGGTCAGAGTGTCTCCCAGTCTGCAGGTCTTGGTGGGTGTTCCTGGTCTGCAGTGGTTAGTACTTACCTACAGTGGTCTAAGGAAGATAAAGCAGAGAACCGGCAACAAGGTCATGGATGCCCATTTAGTTTGAATCTTTGTTAAAATGGTTGAAAATGAGAAATACTGTACATTGGTCTCTATGAAGAGAAATATTCAGAGGCTATAGTGGTGATATCACACCTAGAGTGAGGAGGCTGTTGAATTTGTTTAAATAATTCTCTCTAACTTGTCCTCACAAGAAGTTTTCACTCCTTTTACATAGGGTTTTCATTGAATGGTCAACACTGCTGTGCTCTTCCTGACAGTAGAACTATGGAAGCAAACAGATTCACAGAAGATGCATCGTGAGCTGCAGAGTGACACGAGTGCCAACTTACTGCTGCACTGACTCCTGCGTGCACAGTATTGGGCAGGTGGTCATAATGTTATTTCTGATAAGTGCATATCGGATCATATATTTACCTTTTTTGGGCATGATGATTCTTACTAATATTAATTATTTGGTGACCATTTTTTACAACTTATAAATGATGTTTTTGGTGTTAAATACCATTCATAATCAGTACAATGAGTTTATAAATTGACAAATATGGTGGCCACTTCTAGCAGTTTTGTTTCCTTTGCTGATTTCATTATCTGTTGATTACATAAAACATGAGAAGAAGTTGGCTGATCATGGGACAGACAGAAGGCTTTACATCTTCAGGTTTAATTTGTGCTGACCTCCCTAGCCCCTAAACGGTACTTGTTTTCTTACTTTATGGAAAAATCAATAGCCGTTCTGACAGAAAACAGCTCCGGAGAAGAAATAAATGGGAACTCCATGGCACACTGTCAATCATTTCTCACTTACACAACGCCAGTGGTTTTGATTGCGGCTCAGTAGACTGCCACAGTGTACTGAGGGCTGAACAATCTAATGGTTAAGCCCTGGCGGAGGCAAAGGATATGAACAAATGGCAGCAGTGATGAGGGGCTGACAGTGGTACAACAGCAATATTTATACTCTGAGAGTGTATAGTCCATTGGATGTCAGACACAGATGCCATTGTTGAAATGTCTTTTGAAGCACTGGGATTTCTTTACTCTCCATCCATTCCATTAACCTTTTTTCATATGGAGTGTCTGGTCTCCTAAAATGTGCCTCGCCTCAAGGTCACGCCTCTTACGTGCATACTGAGCAGAGTTTTCAGCTCGCCTTCAGCCACCCAAGTGCACAGGGAGCAGATGTTGGCAGCTCCATTTGGGCTCCACATCCTCGATTAGACCTGGCCCACCCTGCTGGCAGCGAGGCCACCTGGCACCCAGGATGGCCCAGCAAGCAAGCCTCACCTGTGGGTAGACGCTGTCCCGGGCTCAGCCTTCGTCTCCAGCTGTGTGCTGCTGCTGTTGACCTCAACCCTGCCATCAGGAAAAGCGAAGCCACTGTTAGTGCTTTTGTTGCACTGGGCGTTATCATGCTGTAACTTATATTTTGAAAACTCTATGAGGAATTCTGGGGAAAGCAGTGCAGTATTTGCTGAAGTTAATTTTCATAAATCTCTGAGACTAATCCAATTACTGCAGCTCAGGGAGGGTGGGATAACCTTATAATCAGACACTCATAGAAGAGGGCATGGATTTGGGATGGAGCAGCTTGTTTGAAGAGTCCACAGATCCATTGTTATCAGCGCTTTGCCCCCTCTGTCTCTGTCTCTTCTTTATTCCTCTGCAGAATGCGGCCAGGCTCAATAAATGGCGGCTAGCCTGTAATCTCTGTGCAAACTGATCTGCCTCTCCCAGGAGTTGAGGATTATGTCCTAATGATTAGTGCTCATCTGGATACTGTGTTTTGCTGCACCTCTTTGTTCAGACCCAAAACACTGGAATGCAGTTTTTGTTTTTGCCCTTGCCTTTGTTTCACCATGAACATGGTATTTATATAATTAAGGCATTTATTTTTTGCGCCATTAGACGGGCTCTCGTCAAACACAGCAGTGACATCTTTCGACTGAGTTTGCCCAAAATGTTGAACTTTTCTTGACATAGGTCACTGGTGAAAATAGAAGAAGTGTTTCTTTTGGTCCCAAGAAAAATGTAGGTGTCAATTATTTATGCCATTAATTAAGCAGTACTTAATGGAAACAGTCTCACATCAGCCCTGTGCTGCTCCAAGCGACATCACATTACACCTTTAATACAGATAAATACTTAATGGATGTTTCTAATTAATTGTTTATACTTGTGATTCTTTTTTTTTTTTTTACTTTGTACAAAATCTCTGCAGTAATAAGCAAACACAGAAACTGGAAGAAGGTGTCACACTTAATCATCACCAGTTTCTAATTTCATAGAAAAGTTGAACGAGGCATTAAGAGAAAATTTATTGTAAAGCTATTGCTTACTGTAGGTCTTGTGGCTGTGCCCTCTACTGATGTTGAAGTGTGTGTGCTCCAGATGTGTCCAGAGGTGGAGTACAGCTGAGCAGAGGCCTGGGGAATCAGTCTGAAGGGGTGGGATGGGGGTGGAGGGGTGGTTTGGGAATGAACGGCTAGGTTAGACATCTTCCCGATTCTCTGGAGATGATGTAGGACCATCTGGCTGGAGACTCACAGGCTTGATGGACATTTTTCTGATCCTGCCATCACTGGCAGGGCTCTGCAATATGGCAAAGCACCGTATCAGCATGTATCTAACCCTCCAGCTTTCTCCTATAAGCAAGGTCAGCGATGATAAACAGGAAGCAAAATGCAAGGTAGTCAAGAGCATTAAGCTCCCTCTCATGAAGTATTTTTGAATGGCAGCTAGCTTAGGGCGGCGACAGTGGTGCAGTGGGTAGAGCGGTCGCCTCCCAACCGGAAGGTTGAAGGCTTGAATCTTGGTGCCTGCAGTCCACATGTCGAAGTGTCTTTGGGCAAGACACTGAACCCCCCAAGTTGCCCATGATGGCGGCGTGTATGCACGCAGTGGCCAGGGGCCCTCGGCTCCAAACAACATTTCGTTGTACTTGTCACAATGTTACAATAAAATAAAGCTGCTTCTTCTTTATATAAAGAATAAAGCTGCTGTTATTATGTGCTTTCTTACTATTCAATCTGCAACACATTAGTCCACGTCTCAGTAATTTACCACTTTTCTACCTTGTTTGTGACACTCAGCCAATTTGCTCCTGCTGACGA
>NW_018127893.1:411084-415808 GCF_001952655.1 Monopterus albus | reverse complement strand
ATCACTTCTACCCCTGATTTGAAACCCTCCCCCCCATGACCTTGGAGTGTCTGGAGGTCCTGGTCCAAGGTAGCTGAGGTGTGAGAAAGGCAGAGAAACCCAGGGTGGTCTGGATGGGCGGTGGGGTCACAGAGGGTGTGGAGGAAGTGTAACGGGTTTACCCTGGGGGTGTGGAGAGGAGAGGCACTGGAGCAGTCGAGGCAGTAAGCAGCGGCAGCCCACACAGCAGATGCTGGCCAGTTGTGTGGAAGCGGCACGTCTGTGGGTTGCTCTGTGTGTGGGGCACACCCAGAGGGAGGGGCGGGCAGGGGAATGTGTTTCGCTCTCCTGTCATCCTCCGCAACGCAGGCCAGATTAGATTGGAGCTGACAGCGGAGGATATTCAATTAGATTGTGCATGTCACTCAGTGGCTTCAATCAGAGTCCCTCCTCATGCCTTTGTGTTTGCTGTCGCAACAAGGGGGAACAGCATGCTCTGTCTTTTTGTGTCATTTCCATTTATATCGACCTCTAGCTCTGGACTCCTTCATTATTTTTCTTATTGAATGCTACATGTTAAATATTGACATTACATGGGCATGTAAATTTTTGATTTACATTGTTCACTTTTCAGATGCTGTAACATTGTCTGACCTAAAGAACCCATCAGGTTGGAGATGACAAATCAGAACAGAGTTCTTCATCCTCAGATGTCACTGATATTAAAGAAACAGATCAGCTGTGCTCATTCACATGTGACGGTTTTCCCTTTTCCTTTGCAGAGAAACCAGCAGTACATGCAGCAGTGACCCTGGCCTTTTCACAAATGATGAAGGAAGACAAGGTATTAAAAAAAACTAATATTTTAACATAGAGTGCAACAGCTCCATTGCTTACTGTAATGAAAGCTATTAAATAAACAGCCAATTTGAGTATTAGAAACTCACAGGCGACGCTTCCTTTATCATGTAAAAAAGATAAAATTTGAACAACACCCTCCTCGACTGTGAGGATGCTGGGGATAGACAGGGAGGTTTTGATACAATGGGCTGGTTGCTGGGCACCCAGGCGACTCTAATAAGACGTTGTCATGTCGTGTTAATGAGCGCTCAAGCCTTTGCTAATCTCATTAGCCGTGGTGGGGCCAGGCGGCCTCTGATTTAACAGTTGTCACTACACCTTGACTGTGAGAGGCATGGTTCCTGCATGTGCTTCGCTGACTGACAGATCTGAGGAGAGCTCGCCGTCTGGGGACAAGACTGGTGTTTTCCAGTTGTCTTAGTGTGAATTTAAAAGAGCAGTGTAAGATACAATTTGACTCATTATTGATTCTTAAGCTAGTTGAAGCGCCACTGAAGTTTGCAGTAGCAACAGCTTAGCCTCTTCCAAACTATGATTCGTTTTAGAGATAAAAGCCTGAATATAATGTCAAATGAAACTTCAGGCAGCATTATACAAATCTTTTATAGCCACTCAGTCACAGTGAATTCAAAGCTATTTACCTCCGATTTCCATCTTTATTTTACTTTATATGCAGTTAAAACTGCATTTGACTACTGCAACAGTATGAACTACTTCCTGTTTGTCACGTATTAGGTGGTTGTTCTAGTTTAAAGCAGATTGGGTACTATTGCATTATTTTGGAGGTTTTGATATTGGAAATTTTAATAAACTAGGTTCGGTAAAACGATGCTAGAAATATGCATCACGTGCTAATCAATGCAACATTTTCCCTGTCTGTATGTGTAGGCGATGACGAGCAGAGTGACTGGTTTTTCGAGGGGGACTGTGGAGTCGGAACGGGTGTGGCCAGCTTGCTGCCTAAATGGGATTCAGACAACCAGCTTTCCCTCAAGGATAACCACCCACCTCCTACATTCCTGCAACCTGCACGGCCCTCTCAGAGAGGTTGTGAGGAATGATTTTGCCTTTTATGCCAGCTGACTTCTCAGGTCAGCTGGCACTGGTCTTGTCACTGTTTGTGGGTTCAAAAAAGTCAAGGGAGAACTGGGAGATCCTTTGTCAGGAGCCTTACATATATAAGCTTTAGCTGTACTTTAGTATTTTGTCAGCATTGTACAGTAGCTGAATAAACCTTTGTGAAGTTAGGCCTACATTGCACTACCTGCAGTAATTTTTACAGTGCCTTGCGAAAGTATTCGGCCCCCTTGAACTTTGCGACCTTTTGCCACATTTCAGGCTTCAAACATAAAGATATAAAACTGTAATTTTTTGTGAAGAATCAACAACAAGTGGGACACAATCATGAAGTGGAATGAAATTTATTGGATATTTCAAACTTTTTTAACAAATAAAAAACTGAATAATTGGGCGTGCAAAATTATTCAGCCCCTTTACTTTCAGTGCAGCAAACTCTCTCCAGAAGTTCAGTGAGGATCTCTGAATGATCCAATGTTGACCTAAATGACTAATGATGATAAATAGAATCCACCTGTGTGTAATCAAGTCTCCGTATAAATGCACCTGCACTGTGATAGTCTCAGAGGTCTGTTTAAAGCGCAGAGAGCATCATGAAGAACAAGGAACACACCAGGCAGGTCCGAGATACTGTTGTGGAGAAGTTTAAAGCCGGATTTGGATACAAAAAGATTTCCCAAGCTTTAAACATCCCAAGGAGCACTGTGCAAGCGATAATATTGAAATGGAAGGAGTATCAGACCACTGCAAATCTACCAAGACCTGGCCGTCCCTCTAAACTTTCAGCTCATACAAGGAGAAGACTGATCAGAGATGCAGCCAAGAGGCCCATGATCACTCTGGATGAACTGCAGAGATCTACAGCTGAGGTGGGAGACTCTGTCCATAGGACAACAATCAGTCGTATACTGCACAAATCTGGCCTTTATGGAAGAGTGGCAAGAAGAAAGCCATTTCTTAAAGATATCCATAAAAAGTGTCGTTTAAAGTTTGCCACAAGCCACCTGGGAGACGCACCAAACATGTGGAAGAAGGTGCTCTGGTCAGATGAAACCAAAATCGAACTTTTTGGCAACAATGCAAAACGTTATGTTTGGCGTAAAAGCAACACAGCTCATCACCCTGAACACACCATCCCCACTGTCAAACATGGTGGTGGCAGCATCGTGGTTTGGGCCTGCTTTTCTTCAGCAGGGACAGGGAAGATGGTTAAAATTGATGGGAAGATGGATGGAGCCAAATACAGGACCATTCTGGAAGGAAACCTGATGGAGTCTGCAAAAGACCTGAGACTGGGACGGAGATTTGTCTTCCAACAAGACAATGATCCAAAACATAAAGCAAAATCTACAATGGAATGGTTCACAAATAAACATATCCAGGTGTTAGAATGGCCAAGTCAAAGTCCAGACCTGAATCCAATCGAGAATCTGTGGAAAGAACTGAAAACTGCTGTTCACAAATGCTCTCCATCCAACCTCACTGAGCTTGAGCTGTTTTGCAAGGAGGAATGGGCAAAAATTTCCGTCTCTCGATGTGCAAAACTGATAGAGACATACCCCAAGCGACTTACAGCTGTAATCGCAGCAAAAGGTGGCGCTACAAAGTATTAACTTAAGGGGGCTGAATAATTTTGCACGCCCAGTTTTTCAGTTTTTTATTTGTTAAAAACGTTTGAAATATCCAATAAATTTCGTTCCACTTCATGATTGTGTCCCACTTGTTGTTGATTCTTCACAAAAAATTACAGTTTTATATCTTTATGTTTGAAGCCTGAAATGTGGCAAAAGGTCGCAAAGTTCAAGGGGGCCGAATACTTTCGCAAGGCACTGTATTTTTGATCTCTACTGAATATAAATCGTATTGGATTTTGATTCATATTCTATTTAAACATTACTTACATTTAATGATCATTTTGCAACACAGGAGGGTAAATAGGAGGGTAAATACTGTGTTTTGTCCTGTTGCAGGATATTATTCACATCTTAAACAAGTGCCTGGCTCCGCTGCCTGCTGCATTAGAAAGGACAGGAGGAGGCTTCCTGGCAAGGTCAAAGCAAACTTAGATTTTCTTTTTCAGTAGGCTGAAAGTTTTAATGCCTGTTTCTTATTCTGCATGTTTGATTTGTGTTGAACAGGGCAACAGTGCGCCCGTGTTTGTAGAGAGACTGAAACACTTCTCTCAAGATCCTTATCAGAGAGAGTAAGAAATACTGTTTCACACTCTTAAAAAGCAGCAGTATAAGAACTCATGTTGTATTAAGTCCATTTCTTTCCATCTGCATTTTGTGCCCCATAATGAAACTTTGATCATCTCCTAGTTTTTGGCTGCCTGTTGGAAAAAGGGACCGAAGCCAGGTATGTTACAATACAATCTTTTCCAAAGCTTTTATGTCTCTAATACAAACCCGATTACAAAAAAGTTGGGACACTGTACAAAATGTGAATAAAAAACAGAATGCAATGATGTGGAAGTTTCAAATTTCAATATTTTATTGAGAATACAACATAGATGACACATCAAATACTCAAACTGAGAAAATGCATAATTTTAAGGGAAAAATAAGGTGATTTTAAATTTCATGGCATCCACACATCTCAAAAAAGTTGGGACAAGGCCATGTTCACCACTGTGTGGAATCCCCTCTTCTTTTTATCACAGTCTGCAACTGTCTGGGGACTGAGGAGACAAGTTGCTCAAGTTTAGGAATAGGAATGTTGTCCCATTCTTGTCTAATACAGGCTTCCAGTTGCTCAACTGTCTTAGGTCTTCTTTGTCGCATCTTCCTCTTTATGATGCGCCAAAT
>NW_018127893.1:405127-410200 GCF_001952655.1 Monopterus albus | reverse complement strand
AATGTGTAGCTCCCATGAAATCCAAGATGAGCCAATATTTGTCATGACATTTCAAAATGTCTCACTTTCAACATTTGATATGTTATCTATATTCTATTCTGAATAAAATACTGGAATTTCAACCTTCCACATCATTGCATTCTGTTTTTATTCACATTTTGTACAGTGTCCCAACTTTTTTGGAATCGGGTTTGTAGTAAAAATGCTAACTATAAATGTTATTGATACTTTCAATTTCCAGTCAAACCCTTTGAGCCTGTTTCCCACGTGTACTATTGACATGGTGTCAGAGAACTCCCATCTCAGATGTTGCTGCTCAGTCTACAGGCACAAGTAGTAGATGTTAGTTAAATGGTAGTTAAATAAAGCAGCCTCTCAAGGGCTTATTGGAGACACCGTTCTGTCTTTTTGATCAAAGTTCAATATATTAATAGAGTCACTTATAAATGAGTCAGGTGCAGAGGACAGGTCGCTGCTAACAAAAGCAGTCTATGCTAAAGTGATGCTTCAGACACTGTGAGTGGGCTGTGGTCAGTGGCTCCAAACCGCCTCCTCCTCCAGCAAAGTAAGATTAGTCCCTAAAAAAAAATACAGGCTTCCAGTTGCTCAACTGTCTTAGGTCTTTTTTGTCGCATCTTCCTCTTTATGATGCGCCAAATGTTTTCTATGGGTGACAGGTCTGGACTGCAGGCTAGCCATTTCAGTACCCGGATCCTTCTTCTACGCAGCCATGATGTTGTAATTGATGCAGTATGTGGTCTGGCATTGGGGGGGGGCACTTAAATGCATGTCCATTGCTTGCCCTCTTTTGTTGTATTAATTGGTGAATTCAAGGCATGTTTCAAGACTGAAATATTCACCTTACAACCCCAGTGCAGGAACATTTAATCTTTAATTTATACTTGATGGTAAAGCACCATTCCTTATTATGTTTTACATGGTATATTCAGTATGTAAAACCGTTGTCTTTTCACTGAGAGATGTACAGTATTGTATGTTATCCCGCCTACTGGTGGCGTTAGGTCTATTTCCTGTTAGCCTTCTCTATAACAAACTGCTTTAAAACTCCAGTAAGAGAAATTTATGTATTAAATGTAATAGCATTATGTAAAAAAGAAATTCACCATATGAAAATTCATTGTATTTTACCAGGTTTTACATACGTAATGTATAATTTCTGTAGCCGATTTCTGAAACATCATTTGTACAAAATCATATTTACAAGCATAAAGTTAGGGTCAGAGGCTCCAGGAAACACAACCCAACATTAGTGTTCATGGCAGTCCTGGTCCCAAGGCTCATCTGAAGTGACACACAAGCTACAGATGGATGCAGTAACACTTTAAGTTAATAGTTTTCAAGGTCATTGTTCCCAAATAGAGAAATACTGTGTTGACATAGTTGTAATGCAGATTCCAATCCCTGCATTTCTGGGACTGCACAAAACCATAAAAAAAAAGTTTTATCCAAAAGATGTTTGTCAAAGCATCACATCGCTTCCAGTCATCCCCTGAACTGTTGGATCTGCGTGGGGGACTATTGAGGAGCCAAACAGCCCCCTTGGCCTCGAGACAGTGGGACTCCTCATTGTATTGTTTCCACTCTGCCTATTTACGGCGCATTCTTAATTTTGTTTCACACATGCTCTTTTTCCTCCCCTCTCTTGGGTTATTTCACAGAGCGCTCCAGCACTCCTTGATGAGGGGCAAAAACACGATTGTTATGAAAAGCCCCCGACTTCTTAGGGCTTTCTTTTCTAAACTGGTCCTTTCTTCTCCACCTGAAAGGTTCCTTCAGATTCCAGTTTGAGGCATTGTGAATACTAATTTCTCTCTATTAAAAAGCCGTCATATCCCTGCCATGCTCTCATTTGAATGGCGGACTCAGGGGAAAGCTCTTAATTCCTTTATAGTGGGATTCAAGACCCTTCACTTCAAAAAGTATAAATCATACTCCCAAATGAATGAGGGAGAGAGGGGGGATTGACGAGAGGGGCTTCTGATGTGTCCCGTTGGACAGCACGAGCTGAATCTATCTCCCAAAGCTGCTCAAATCTACTCTCCAGTGAGTTGGCTGCTCTGTCCTTACGACCCAGCCCCCCATACATATGGCACCCGTTTACTTCCTTCAACTTCCTCCAAATTACACCTAGACAATTAGAAAATGGTTTTGCTTAGCGGCGAGAAACGCCACAATCATTAATGTGTGATTTAAAATGTCCACTCATGAGTTCACTTCACTGTATTTTGATTTCTTGTGTACATTTCACCTGGGTGATCAATTTCCAGTGCCGAGCCCCTGTACGTCTGACTTTTCTCTGTTTCCAAACACCCTTGAGAGAAAAGTGTTTTTTTCTGTGGGCACAGTGCAAACATTAATCTTATACTGCAGCCAGGTTGAAATGATACTGTATTAATAAAAGCTGTCATCTCCTGTTTGCAACCAGTCGACGGCAACAATCAGAGATTTGACATTAAGTAATAAAGGCTGTATGAGGCTGCATGCTGTTTATCCCGGTATTGGCGCGTGAATAGCTGTGATGCTTTGTGGGATTTGGCTGTAATGCTCAGGACCGGTGGCCACGTTAAAATGCATAGCTGTCTCCCACCTGAGCCAGGCAGCAGCAACTTTTATCTACTGACTTGTTTATTTCTAAATGACACCTGCGCTGTGAGATAAATCATAGTCTTACGCCACTCCCTTCCCAGTTTTCATTTTAATCGTGAGATCTCGGTGTCAGCAGTTAGTATATTGGTGTGAGTGGCCTATTGATTATTGATTTGAAGCTATTGATTATGTTCCCTGGAGACCCTAATCCTTTCTGATTCATTTGAATACCTCTATTAATCTTGAGATCCTGCTCACACCTGAAGCGCCATTTACCCTAATGAAAATAGATGGCCATTTTGTAACTGCAGCTCCACACTCCTCTTTTGATTTATTATTTTTAATTGATAGATTTGCTTTTGGATGTGGTTGCCCAAAATACAATTGACCCTGTGTCAGTGCTGTTTTACTCTGTAACCCTAAGGGACTGCACTGCATTTAAAAGTGTCTCATATGACCTGAAAAATCTATCTTGGAGACTTTTTCCTGTGTCCTTGCGTCTTTGGTGGAATTTACTTGTTGTCGACTGTCTTCAATACACATGACTTTTTTGTTCATTACTTGTCTTCTTCCAAGTCGTTTTTTGTTTTCTCATCACAGTTTCAGTAAATTTAGGGAAAAAAACAACTGGCCAACATCTGTCACACTGTTAAAGCTGATGAAGTAACAGATGTTAAATAATAAAAACAGTGTTGTGTGTTTTTTTTTAAATCATTTCTTTCCTTTTATCTCTGAGCCATGCCTATAAAACACCTTTAGATTCTGCTCTGAAGTGTGTGGTGTTTTGCCTCAGTTAATGAGCCAGCTGATGATATTCTCATGTTTGATTAGCGTTGTGCTGTGTGTCTTACTGGGCTCCTGGCGGCCCCACAGTGGCTCTACCTCTCATCTCTCAGCAGCAGGGTAGGGCCCTCACCTCCCTCTGGGCTGCAGGGGCCCTGAGTGCCTCGGCCTTGGTGTAATGAAGGAAGAGATAGGAGGGATGGACCTTAACACATTAAGACCAAATGCATCAGGGTATTACTTTTAATACCGCAGGCGTGCCTCGTGAAATAATGCGACGTTTAAACGTGGATCGATTTTGGAATTAAAAAGTTAGTTTGCAAAGATTTACTGTGAGGAGTTCAATGCCTGAGCTCTTTATCAGGGGCGCAAATGGCTGGTTATGTGCTGTCCGACAGAGGTACGATTGAGGGATCGATAGACGCGTGATTTACTAACTGGAGTACAGGTAATCAATAAGTATAAAAGTAAATGAAATATGCATTACTGGGATTTTATTAGAAAGTGGTAGCAGGGAGAGAATAACGGTCAGGCCATTTATTTTTATATCTATTGATTATGCAACATAGAGACTTCGCTCAGTGTGCGCCCTGCACAGCTCTTGATACCCTGTGCCTACACACCTGTCATGTGATTTATGGGTGTTGAGGTCATGGAACATGCTGCCTGTTAAAAGGCTGCCCTGATGGAGCCTTATTGTAGCATGTGCCTGTTAGGGTTGTGAGCTTTATGTAGCCTGCAGTCTGAGATGAGCCGTGCTGGTTAACATATGAATTGTTTTACAGTCTATCAGGAATTCATTTGTACACATTAGATTTATTGAGATTTTCAGAAAGGACACCGTATTGTTCTTTAATCCCCTCTAGCTGTAAAAATCTGTATAAAAAGCAGCACAATGCACTAATTTAACTTAACTCTTCTTGGTCTGTTACTGTGTCATACTGTAGTTCATTCACACACTCGGACTCCTCTCTCTCTCTTACACTCAAATTGTCCCCCTCTTCTCATTTGTAAACATACATACTGCAGCCACATCAGCCTTCCCTCCGGTGATAGAGCAGGCCTTGGCCCTAACTTTACATCATAGAAGCCAGGGCTATTAAGCTGGAGGTGCTGTTTCGGGGCTCCTCACATATGACACAGGAGGCACAGAGCAGGAGTAATTTGTTTACGTGAACTCCGCAATGACTCTTGCACCTCTCCACATTGAATATTCTCTGTGTTGAAAACATTAATGAAGAAAAATTAAAATGTTGCAAAAATGTGCACCTTGCACTTGAGGCTAAATGTTAAACTGCAGTGTTTGCATACATGGCGCTTGTGTTTTTTGATTTCTGTGAAATTATTGAATGTTTATATGTGTTGTGGGTGAGAGCGGCATCATCTTATTGTGAGTAACATTTGTTCTCTCTATCCATGTCCCCCGAGGCAGACTGACGTCACACCAGAACCGAAGCTACGTCCATCAAAACATCAGGTAATGCCACACATACTGATGAAACCTGCAGAAAACGCTTAAGGTATTATGTGAAATTTTGTTCAAACGTTGATGGTGCCCAGATGGTAAATCCTAACGACTCTGGTGATGAACTGACATTTCCTTTTGTGCCAACATGGGGGCGATCAACTTGTGGTGGCTTCGCTTCAGGGAGCTGTCATGGCCGGCCTATTTTTTACAAGCTC
>NW_018127893.1:399392-404963 GCF_001952655.1 Monopterus albus | reverse complement strand
CCCCAGCCATATTTTATACAGTCTAGAGTTCAAATTTTAGCATTGATCTTAAAGTGCCACTTTGGCTAACAGAGCTTGCACTGCTGGCACGGTTGTGGACTGTTAGTCTTGTTAATGCAGCTTTTGTAGTTTCACTAAAATTACAGAAGGTAAAGTATCAGGCTAGTTGACCTCACAGGGAAGTGTACGGTTAGACTTGGTAGCTGCTGTATTTGGAGCTGTTTAAAGCAGAAAGGAAATGTGATGTATAGTTCATCCTGCCGGAGGTGGCAACAAGCAGCAGCCGCTGTGTGTGTTTGGACCTTTGGAGCTGCCTTTTTTCATTAGACTGATGGCCCTGGGCTTTGTGTCTTTGCTGGATTGAAATCTGAATTGGTTTGTCCACCTTTTCTTCTGCATCCCTTCTCCATGCTTGACTCCTGCAGCTGCTGTTTGTCATTTAAATAACAAATGCTGGTGGTTCCCTGATTTAGTGAGGGGTGCAGGCCCCTGATGTATATTAATATTGCTGCACAGTGCACTGTACCAGGGTCCATCATTCATTTGGATAAAAGAGGTGGAATTTAAAACCAGCAAGTGCTTTACGTGGATACAGGTTGCATTCATTTATTGCACTGAGTGATGGAACGGCCAGCAACTCCGTCCTTCACCTCCCCAACGCTGAACCACTTCCCATAAAAGTAAAAAAGGATTCACCCCTGCCCCTTACGAACCCCTCATATTTAGCAGGGGGAACGAGGGGCATCCCTCAGTTTCTTGACAATTAATAGATTCACAGTTTTATGTAAAGGTAGTAAAAGGGGAATGCATGATTTTTAATCTTAAATCTGTTTTTCATGAACAAATCTAATCTAATCTTACCTGTGTGGAAAATGTAACCACCAAAAAAGCAGTGATTGCTGTTTATTACTGTAAATAGTGTACATTTCCTTCTTTAATTCTTTTTTTTTTCTCCGAAGTGACAAAAAATGACCTGTTTTGTAAATTGCATAATAGAAGAGTCCCTAACTGGCACATCCCCCCACAGCCCTGTTCAGCGTGTTTTCCTGGTTCTTGAGTCTAGTGCCCCCTGTCCAGCATGATTTATCATGCGTCCCATGTCGTCCAATGTCAGTGTCTGCAGCTGCAACTGCTCTGTATAAATCTTTACTTTGGCAGCCTGCTGCACCATGTCTCCTTAGTAATCTCAGCACCGCCAGGAGATGCACATTCACTCTGACAAGCTTTCACAGTCTCTGTGTACAAATTTTGGTTTGTTGCCTTTCTGACATAAATGTGTAGAGAAATAAATCAGATTCAGTGATTTGTCGAGTGGAGTTGTTTTCTGGTAAACAACTTGTTTGCATGGAAAGATTGTTTGTTGCATTTAGAAGAAAGAACAGCGCAGCTCCTCGTCTTGCTCTTAGTGAACACGACAGCCAAGTCTTTGTTTGAGTTGGCCAGAGGAAGTGGATTGTTGTATGTGTTAGTGGTTGATTTGAAACTCTGTAATCAGGAGTGAAGATGGTCTGCAGCTCGAGGTGTCTTCTAGAGCTCCATGGGGAATTACTGAGGCGGTACCCAGCTGTTGCTTTGTCTTCTTTCTTTACCCTTTTAGCACTTCCACTGCAGTGTTGAAGCTGGCCGTGGGAAAAAAAAAAAAACCACACAACAACTTATCAAGCCTGGTATCTGTTTGGATTAGATGACCACTCCATTTCTCAGCCTTAAATTGGCCATTTTCTAGGTTTCTCACTACCATCAACCCAGAAATCCAACTCAATCCAACAAGTCCTTACTAGATACAGAACAAATCACACCAGCATTCTCTGTTAGACAATAATGCATATTGATATTATTTATGAGTGTTATCACTTAAAGGGAATTTATTTTGCCTTTGCACACAGTTTGCACAATTTCTAAGAATAGTAGCAATGGCAATACAAACGTATTGTGGCCAATATTTGAATTATAGATAATTTCACACTTGTTGCCCAGTGCTCAGTCTACACATAATTTTGGGAGAATTCTTCATAAGGCAGAGATGAATCAGTAAGTGTAAAGATCCTGATGGATTGTAATAGCCTTGGCTGCTCTCACACATAGACTAATTAATTATTGCAATGTTACCCCTCCCCTGCTGTCCCCTATTATGCCCTTCATTTTTATCACTATAAAAAGATGATGGTAATAAACCCAAACTTGAACTTATTCAGTGAGCTACACTGCAGGAAGAGTTTGGAATAAATAGGTATGGTTTAAGTCAGTTTGATTAACCCCATCAGACACTTAGTGTGTTATCTCCGTTTGCTGATAACTGCCACATGTAAGTGCCCATGTGGAGGCCAGCCCCTCGGTCAGCCCCACCACCTCTCCTCTCCCCTCTGTCTTCACGTGTCTCCTTGCCAGGCAAGACGGCCGCATGACAGATCACCTGAGATGGAGGCCCACCGTGTTCCTGCCCGGCGGTCCGGCCCCCTCTCATTAATGCCCAGGCTGGTGCGAGGGTCTTATGGCAGCACAAGACAAATAACGCCACTACTCAGCCATCACTTCTGCTGACAGAAATGCAGCCCACCGCACTATTTCGCCCTCTCCAGCTCCACTCCGTACCTTGCTCGCGTCCTTCAAAAACCCCCCATCTCCTCTGTCTCCACCTGCACCTGCCTGCGCTGCTCCACCAAACTTTCATGGTGGCTTTTTTGCTATTGCTGGAGGCTGAAATTAACACTGAAACCTGCACAATTTGATGTAGCGCAATCACAAACCTGCAGCTTTTGTAACCACTCTGTTTCCTTTTTGGCTTCTTTGTGGAGAAAGGTTTGTGTTTTAGTAGCTCAGTCTGTCAGGTGCTTTTTGACTCGCTCGTGTGCAAACCTTATCACTGGGAGGTCTGATTTGAATGTTCTGGGGGTTTTTTTCAACTGTGTGTGTGTGTGTGAGAGAGAGAGAGAGAGAGCGATAGAGAGAGAGAGAAACACAAAGGCTAATCATTAAAGAGCTATTCAGCCCTGTTCATTTAAGTGTGGGAATCAGCAGGCCCATTACTGTCAATGTGTAATTAGCTGATTAATAAACAGGGGGAAGGGGAGTGCTCCAGGAAGGCCTGTAATGATTGTTTTTAGAGAGCATCGCATGAGAGCTTATTAAGATGGTAAGATGGTTCCATTCAACCTCCCATTATCACCCACACTAAATGCATGTACTGTAATTCTGCTACTGACAGAAAACCTTTGTGTTTCTAATGTCTTTACTGACCTTGATGTAAAACCAGTATGTGGAGGCATTCTGGCCAAATGAAACTAAATCAAATGATTTAGTTTAATTTGAGTTGATTAATAACAATTCTGTTGTAGTGTACACATTAATATACAGTCATTTTAATTAGATGTCTGAATGCTGTTATTTATCTACAGCCACAATTATTTATTTAGTTATTCATATACCTTGTGACCCTTTGGAGGTGGCTGGTAATGTTAGTTTATTTATTTGCATTCCCATTAGCCACTACCAAGGCAGTGGCTACTCTTCCTGGGGTCCATATCTGGACTAAGCTACTTAAAGCTGCAGTGTGTAATACCTAAAAGGATGTATTAGCAGAAACAGGCTATAATGTGCACAGTTATGTTTTCATTAATGTGTAATCACCAGAAAATAAAAATCCTTGCATTTTCTTTAGCTTAGAATGGGCCTTTTATATCTACATAGGAGTGGGCGCCCCATCATGGAGGGCGCCATGTTTTTTACAGTAAAAATTAAATGCTGCTTATGATAATGATAATATTATATATAATAGTGCAGTATATCAGTCACAGCATAGGTGCCATTTTTCTGCAGAATGAGTATGTATATTCATAAAACGATCATTTGCTTGCAAATACTTCTGAAGTTTCACCAAAACAGAATTGTGAACTTTCACTTCCTGTTGCACTGGTACTTTCACATAAATAAAATATTTGAGTACTTCTTCCACCACTGTATCCAATAAGCTAAACATGAGAGACTTGAAGACCGAGTGCGATTTTCCTAAAATTAGTGCAGCATTGATTTTTTTTTATATTTAAAATGCTTAGTTTATTTAGATCCTTAATGTGACCTTAACCTACAGTAGGATAGAAGCTAGTATCTGGTTTGCCTTGTGCATGTTAACATGCTGAAACTAAGCCCTTTCTTTGTATCTTTGAAATATGAAAACCCTTGAATTTGGATCGTGACCTTTGACTATGTTTAACCTGAGTGTTTGGGTTGAACCTCAGCAATGGTTAGTCATCGTTCCCTCAAGAAATATTAATCAATTATCTTGCCCGCTGGATCAGTTTGGGGAAGAAGTCATCTGGAAAGAGGCACAAGCAGATATAATGGGAATGAGCAAAAGCACATGCCAGTGAATGCTGTAATGCCTAATCCTCTGAGACAGCCCAGAGCCACAATGTCACTTCTAGTTCCCTTGTCCTCTGCTCCGGGACTGCCTCACAAATGTCTTGTGTGACTGCCGCTAACTATTTTTGGGGAGATCAGGAAAGATTTATTTATCAGCGTAAAGTAAGAAAAGCAGGAAAGCATGTTAGGGAGCACAATTGTTTAAGAGTTCCTCTTCCTTGTGCGAAAATTGGCCCTGGTTCTCTTTCAGATATTTCCCTTCACTCGCAGAGACAAAAAGCTTTAAAGGTGAGCGAGATCAAGAGAAAAGAGGATCTTTAAAGAGGAAGGTAGTCAGTGAGATGTGAACATGTGATGAATTGAGGTAAAACATACAGCTTCTTATACAGCATAACTGGAGAGGGGAAGTTAAGCCATAAGAGCAGCACAGATTGGCCTTTTAATAACCATGTCCACATGTCATATGGGGCCAAATTGGATTTGGCTCACTTGACCAAAACCTCATTAATATTTAACCTGTTAGAAGAGGATTGCTTCAAAGTCTTATTTCAGTATACCTAAAACTGAGAGCAGTGCCTGAGTCATGGACTAAATTAAATGTTTATGTGTGAGGCTGTTGTTTATGACAGATTTATGTGAATATCTTATGCTGTTTGCCCTTTTTGCTGTGTTACATGTTCAGAATATGATTTTTGCTCTCTTTTTTTTCTTTGCAGTTAGCAACTCGTTTCAGAAGACTCACCAGAGAGGAGAGGCACCAGGACACACATCAACACAACTCTAGGGGCTATGTCTGTGCAAGAGTTTATCCCCAGGGGGACCATGAGGACATCTGAATGGGGCTGGACAAGCACGCCATAGCCTGGAACAACATGAGAGAAGAATGAATGCCACAGAATGAAAAGGCAAAAACTCCTCTTGCTGTACAAACTTTGACAAAGAAAAAATACAAAGCACATCATTACTCTTCAAATCAGCATGTTACTGCTAGATCCAGTCTTTCCAGGTAGTATATTAAGCATGACAAATGTTAATGCAATCAAGCCTTGTTAAGCCCTCCTCCATCTCCTCAAGGAAGAAGGCAGCTTCAAGAGGCTCCTTGTTTGACTCCAGACTCGGTAGCTCCTCCTGTTTCCACACACGGTCTCCAGGCCACCTGCCACCACACAATCCAACAATTTTGTCCACTCTAATAGCACAGAGTTTGTCAGC
>NW_018127893.1:368967-399321 GCF_001952655.1 Monopterus albus | reverse complement strand
GAAAGTCAAAGACAGGACAGCATCAGAATGTTTAGCTACCACATGCTGCCACTGGGTTCAGACAGGTGGCCACCGGTAGAGAGCCACACAAAATACAGACCTCCTATTAGCATGGATTTGAAAAGCTACAGTTTGTACAAAGGTGCTCATTAGCACAACACAGACAGAATGTAGTCACGGTCCTCGGAGGGCTGCCTCTGTTCTCTCCAGCTTACCTTCCATATTCAAATTTCTCCCAAATATATTTAAAGTTCAAGGCCGGCTGCAAACCTGTTTGAACAGCCTGTTTTTCAGCAGTGTGGGATGACTTGCTTTTGGAGCTGTGCAGAGCGGATGAGAGCCAGCAGAGAGGAGCCGTAGGAGCTCTCTGAGACAGGAGAGGAGAGTCATACATGGCAGTTTCACCTACCCTTGGGGTATACATTTCTCCGGCTCCCTCGGCATCAGATGCATTAGAAGATCAATGGCAGCATGCAGTGAGATCAAACACTACAGTTCTTACCAAGCTGGTGAACAAACAGCATTTTCACAAAACTGCAGACTTAGGAGTTCAGTGATGTACAGTCTACCTGACCTGACATATAGCTGCTGTATAACTGCTGTAGTCTTTAAAACATGCACAAAAACTAGTGCACACAACCAAATCATCTCTGCCACAGAGAGTGTTGAAAAGGGATGTTACAGAGAAATAGCAGCGATTTTGGTTGTGAGCAAAAGTTTTCATCTCTTTAAAAAAATGAATCATATTCAAAACCCACTCAACGCAAAAAGGAACAGATATACATTTTAATGGAAGAGGATTAGGGCCACTGTAAAAATGTTATTTGAATTCTGACTTTTTTCTCAGAATTCTGACTTTAAAGATGACTTTCTAAAAAGTCAGAATTCTGAATTTAAAGTCAGAACTCTAAATCTTTGTTTGTTTGTTTTTTTACTGTGGCCCTAATCCTCTTCTGTACATTTCCTCTGAATACAAGATGGATTTTTAGTGAAATGAACAGCATAGCCTTGTATCACATCTTCTCAGACACTTTAAAGCCTTGTTTAACATTAGAGTCGCATTTAGCTGAATGAGATTTGCCAATTAATGTGAGTTATATGTCTGTAACAATCCATCTCAGAAAGCTTTATGTGGTCATTGTGGCCAGGGATGACATTTATAAATGCTGTGTGTGCACACTCGTCTAAATGGATGCCGCACACAGGACATCCTGCCACAGGAATCAGTCAATGTGTTGAGGCAGTGAACACCCCAGCCCTGGCTGCTGCACCTGCTGTACCTTGACCAGGGAGTCGAGAAGCATCATGGGCTTTTCCCATGCCAGGTATACACACCTGATTGATAGGAGTGTACGAGTGGTACAGGCTGAAGCTGACAATTAGAAAGGATAAAGAAGATTTTGATGAATACATTGATGACTTCTTCAAGACGTGCCCCTGAACATGCTGATAAGCTCTGACTGTGTAGTGTTTTAAAGAGAGCTTCTAGTCGTCGCCTTATCCATCAGCCTGTGTTTTGGTGCCAAGGCGGTGACGGGGAGGAAGACATCAGTTTAGACAGAGTTTCATTAGTAGCAGGAGGGGAACACATCACCTCTGTGGTAATTAGCAGTCACCGTAAAGACAGCCCAGCCACACCGTATGCCCCAAAATGATTTTCCAATGGCCAGGAAGAGAGGAAATGGCTTTCGTGCAGCCAGTCAATTGCCCTGTTACAGTTAAGGAATCCAGCGGGCTGGTACCACTCATATTTCATCCCAGGTAAAGATTACCTGTCAGGCCTATGGGAGATGTATTGATCTGTTTTCCTTTTTCCACCAGCCATCACCTGACAAAGGCACCTAGGAGGCGAGTGAATGAGTGATACCTGGTCTGTCAGCTCCGGTGTGGTGGCTTCTAGTGTCCACTGGTGGGTGGAGAGGTGATGGGAACAGGAGCGATAATGCAGTCATAAACTCTGTTTGAATCTCCTCTGTATGCATGCAGGGCAGTACCTTTGTGCCCCGGGTCACAGGTCAGTGGGGAATTTGCTTTTTTTTTGTGGCACTTGTTCTTGCTGTACAGTGTGTAGTGATAATAGAAAGACATGCAAAAGAGGCTCTGGTTCGTGCTCACAAATGCATTGCGCAAGGCACTCTGGGTTTCAACAGTGATCCGGTTTTATCCGGGCACTCTGTCACAATGAAATCCAACTTTGTGTGGTCTCAGGGTCTCCTCTGACTGAAAATGTGGCAGTTACCAATATATGTGACATATCACCTGTTTTCTTGGCAGCTAAACGTATTTATTTGCCTTGTTCAGTGGACTGCATGCATTGACATGCATTTAGTGATCACACTGTGCAGTATGTATGATGTGATGCATAATTATAGCTCCATTAATTGAGGATTTAGGTCTGAGGACATTAAATTCATAAATTCAATTTCATGACAGAGTAGATATCTCTTAATTTTTTTATGATCAGATTTTTTAATTTCATTTACAAGGATTTAAATATATCTCCCTGATATCAGGGCTCTTAGGCAGCTATCCACGTTTGATACGTTGTACAAATAACGTCTTATCACACACACTGTTATCTTTATATTTAATAGCAGTGGAGGCATGCCTAATTGCTTTGCAAATGATCTAAAGAGGATTAGTCCTCTCTTAGAAAGCTTGCATGGTGTCACTGAATGTTAAAGAGACATTACAATGGAAAAATTCAGTCAAACCTGCAGTGCAGTGTTTTTAAATTAGCTCCGTTTTCCATGATTGTCTCCTGGTATTATGTCAAAATAATTGTCAATATGATTGCCAAACCTCTGTATAAACATGATTTTGGACTATTATGGGAAAAAAGTTGATTTAAGAAATTGTACTTCTAATGTCTGTCATTTGTGTATAATCAGAATGACATAAAACAGAGTTCAATTTAGGATTATGTAATGTCATGCCTTCATGTTATTTTATAATAATTTATGTCGAGTATTTGAAAGTAAAAAAAAAAACCTGCAGTATCTATTTCAGTTACTGAATGTGTGTGCAATAAAAGAATTGGCAATCACAGCTGTGTGAAAATTATATACAAGATGTGGCTTGACATCAAGGTTATAGATGTTTACTGACTTACAGACAGCTGTGCATTTCCTGCTGGCCTCTGTATCGTATCATTGTAAACTGAGTGTCTCTGCCATTTGATTTTGGGCTCTGGTGCTTGTGCAAAGCATTTTCACTGGGGTATTTATAGACAAAAAAACTCAAGAAACTAAGAAATGAGCGACAGAATAATCAATAATGAAGTTGCAGCCCTACAGTTTGACAGTGGCCCCGTTGAATACAAACGCCAGTGTGAAGATGCTCCCTCGGCCACTGGAGATTATCAGTAGATCCCCCACCGCTGCTCTTGTGGCTGAATAGTGGTATAGTCACTTTGCCACGTGTTGAGAGTCACAGCAATTCTCTCCGCTCACCGGTGGTCCAACGCTTACAAATCACATCATCAGCTGTCTGAGCACCCCCAGTCACCTCTTCTCCACCAGATTGATGGTGAAATGGAGGAAAAATCAATGGCTTCTTCTCGTCAGAAAGAGCCAGTTCTGTCATGTTTGGGAGTTTGATGTTAGCCGTACCTACTCTCTCTCCACTAGGGGAAATTGAAAGCTGAGTTTGAACAAACTGACAGACGTGAACAAAGTGGAGTCTCTCGCATCGATATAACGACCTATTTCAATCTGCTGCATTAGTTCTGCTTTTTAAAAACACCGGAGAAGATCACACTGATCAGGTCTGGTTGTATACTGGCTCACTGGCTCCTGTGTAGGTGACCCTGTGAGTAACAGCAGCCAGTTTTCTTAGGCACCCCCTCACGAGTCCCCCTCCATCACTTTATCCTTATCACCACTATGACACACTGCAACTGTGGAGCAAGGTTTCCTTTTAACTGCCTGTCTGTGAAATACACAAGCGTCACCGAGTTTTTCACTCCAACATATATTCCCTCTCTAATGGGAAATTCAAATATCACATATCAGCTGAATGCAATATTCACTTAGTGAGAGATAACACTGCTTGATGTGTCTCATGTATCCGGCGCAGAATAGGCACGGCTGTGTTTCTGACTGCGAAACTTGGTGTATAAATTCTGTCTGCTGTGTGCGGCCTGTTCATTCATTCAGTGTTTTATTGGTGCATGTGTTGGTCCTTGTGTGTATTTGAGGGAGAGTAGATTCCAGGGCATCTGTGCTTGTGCTGCTGTTTCTCCAGTGTCTTTACGCCAGCACCATCCCTTTTCATTTCCGCTGGCATTCTAATCACAGCGTGATGAGCTTCAGTGGGTGACGTACGCAGAAAGTTGTGTTTCCTGACAGCCAATAAAAACCTTATAATCTTCCTGATTCAAGCCGCCCATTTAAAAAAAATACCAACTAGTGCTATCACTCAGACCACCCCCTTCCCTTTTTCTTTAATGCCCTTTTTTATTTAATATATTGCCCATGAAAAATGAGAGACTCCCACCTCACCGTGTAGATATTTTGTTGCTGATGATGCGAGACGAATTTCCATCACAGCTTTGTTTCCACCCGGTGAGCGAATAATTTTTTACAGGGTGGGGAGGGAGGGCAACGCTCCCATCAATCTTGAGGGCTTATAGCCGCCGCATGGTTGCCTTACCTGACCAGAACACCTGCGTGCCGGGATCCCACTCGGGTTCGAGAGCCACACCGGGCCACATTAGAACCCTCCTAAAACCTGCAGAACAGGGTTTCACCTCTGATCCATTATTCCTTTTATTGTTATTATGTCATTTCTTTCTGATGAAGCGGTCACGTCTGAGGGAGTAGCAGTGCTTTCCTGCTTACAGCCGCGTGAGGCTGGGTTTGCAGTGAGGGCCTCAGCTGCTCCTTTTGTTGAAGCAAAGCTGCTCCAGAGGTTTCAGTCTCTGTGCTTCTCAACCATGTGCACTGTGTGTTGTAAAGCAAAAGGTTTCCGTTTTAGTTGTGGCATCCTGCCCAGGCACCCTCCTGAGAGGGGTCCCCTGCTGGGCCCCATGCTGCTGTAGTGGCTGGTAGACGAGCAGCACACTGCTCGCTGCACCCCACTTCCCTGGCAGTCGCCTGCTGCACAGCTCCTCCCGTGGAGACGTTGCTGCTCTGATTGACAATAATGGGAAGTGGCAGAATCGATGGGAAACAAGGGAGAGGTGTGCGTGAAATTCTCCCGGAGCTTCCAGTCACAGAGCAGAGGCTCTGGCACCACTCACCTGTCATCCCTGTAGCGCTGGGATTAGGGCCTGTGACAGCAGGAGTAGTGTGAAGAGAGAGATGCTGTGGCCCTCATCACCACTGACAGACTCTTGCACAAGTTGACTACATCTAGCCTCTGTCTTCCTGGCTGGACCCAAGCACCACATTGCTCCATAGGATTTCTATAAGTAAATTAAATTCTCCCGGAGCTTCCAGTCACAGAGCAGAGGCTCTGGCACCACTCACCTGTCATCCCTGTAGCGCTGGGATTAGGGCCTGTGACAGCAGGAGTAGTGTGAAGAGAGAGATGCTGTGGCCCTCATCACCACTGACAGACTCTTGCACAAGTTGACTACATCTAGCCTCTGTCTTCCTGGCTGGACCCAAGCACCACATTGCTCCATAGGATTTTTATAAGTAAATTTGCAATATTGGCTCACATACAAAAAAATGATTTTACCTCAAAAATAAAATGGCCAAACACAATAACATAAGATGTAGAAAAGCCCAATGGAGAGGATAGCACAGTCTTAATGAACCATTTAAATTAGTTTCCAGTTTCAAGGATTACAATAGTAGTTCACCTTGTGTATCAGCATAGGATGTATATTTGTGTGTGTGTGCTGCAGCAGAGGATGGAGGGCGGGTGTCGTGACAGAAGGGGCACTCCATTCTCTAATTGATCGGCAAAGAATGCACATGAAGAAGACGTTAAAGCAAAATGAAGTCATAACAGTGGATTGAGACATTTATTAAGTCAGACGAAAGGCCCTGAGAAACGTTGAGATTGTTTATTGATTTTTGTGTTTTGGCTGGCTGCACAGAAGCGATCGCTCGTCCTGCTGCCACAGACGCTACCGGGCTCGACTGCAGCCTAATGTTCTGGTGGAGGCGCTGACTTCCTCCTAAAGGAAGCAACTTTAACCAGCAGAACACAAGAGTCTTCATCAAGACTGCAGTCGTTCCATCATTTATCAGGGCCCTGACCTGATACGCCGTCAATCAGGGAGCTGCAAATGCCAACCACTGTCGCATATTGTGAAATGATTCCTGGCTGATGTGTACCGCTGATCGGCTTGCTGGTGCTGAAAGCAGTGTATTCTGAAATAATACTTTAGCACAGTATCTCACTATCAGGGTGTGTAATGTAAATGCACCAGAGTGGAGGTGAAGTGATTCCTAGTCGTGTTGAAAAAAACATGCAAGTACAAAATGATTTGTTTTGCCACATGCCCTTTGGTTCAGTTCATCAGCTGACTTGTAAATCAAAAGCATCAATCATTTACATAATTTAATAACCATTTTGTATTTTATCAAAAACAAACATCTTCTAGATTTGCAAATATGAGAATTATCAGTTTCCTGTCAGTGTAAATGAATTGTATTACAACAAATAAACAATGCGTAGATTTCACTTTAGCCCTTTTCACTATTTTATGAGATTTTATAGACTAAACAATTAATACATTGATCAATTGATAATTAATACAGTTGACAATGACAATAATTGTTAGTTGTAACCATAATTTAAACTGCAAAACCACACTTCCTATATTTTTTCTCTGCCAGGAAATGAGTTAAAATAAAAAGATTTTACTTCCTCACGACCGTTCCACCATACGCGTGTCTGTGTGTGTGTTGGGTGGTGCTGGTGAATGTTAGGTAGAGTTCAACCATACTGGTGGCATCAATCTGCTTGTTCTTTATTAGACAGACCAGTGAGGTGTAACTGACTGCAATGTCCACAGATGGACTGGGGCCCATAGCACACGGGACCCTGGTCAGCCGCTCTGACAATACAATCAATAACCACACACTCATTATGGGAGCCGTGCCTGCCTTCTACTGCCTTCCTGCCCCGTGGAGCCTCCCCTGATGCTTCACCCTATCTTTAACTCTGTCCTCCTCTAATTTAACACTTCAGTCCTTTTGGTTATATGTCCCCATTTTACCTCCATGTGTCACATTTAAGCTTGTGTGACATATTGTTTTCTCTCAAATTCTATCAAAAACGACACAGGACAGGGTGAGGAGACATTTAAAAGATCCTGGCCCCTACCACTCCAGTTACTGCAGTATTCAGCAGTCACATGGACAATGGTGGATGACAGTGATCCAGCCTGGGGCCTATAAATGGTAATGCCCTCCACTTGCCTTCCTCATAAAGCATAATAAAAGGAGGTTATAAATCCTACCAATTAGCTGTGTCCATCAGTCGCCTTAATTAGAGTGTCGTGACTGGCTAGGGGATGACCTTGTATGCCAGAGAGCCAAGACAGACGAGGGGACCGGGGGAGATCTATGTGGATGTGGAGGACTTGGGCTTCTTTAAATCAACTGTATCTAAGAGGCCATACTGTAGTTAAGGGTTCAGCCGTATGGAGGTGAAGCGCTTATGCTGACTGGCCATGTTGAAGTTGTCTGTGCAAATGTGCAAGGTTTAAAATGCATATGAATAGGCTTCAAACCAACTTAAAGGAGCAGAGCATGTTAATTCCGGCAAAGAAAATGTTAACTGAAACATCACTCATGTTTGTGTCTGGCACATCTGTAACGTGCCACCTCACCTGCTACCTATCAGCCACAGGTAGCATCAGTTAGCAAGCTTGTTGTGGGCGACAGCAGCTCAGTTTGAAAAAGTGGCCTAGTTTGTTCAGAGCAAGTCGATGCAAAGACAGGAATGGTTGACAGTGAAAACCACATATTTAAGGATAGAGTGCCATGGGGATGATGGATTAGGCTCCACTCATCCTGCTTTGTCTTTCTTCCCCTTAGCACACCAGTTAAATCTACCCTCTGTCCTCCTGTGGGCCCAGCCACCACACCTTTCCTCTCAACACCTCATTCAAGCGCTCTCTGTGGCCACTCACACCTGAAACCTCAGCTTCCGCTCTAGCTACAAATATCCACTATCTCATGATACTGTTCTTTCTGAAAGAAAACACTGAACCCGTTTGTCTGTGGAGAGCTCCATGCACAGGCGCTGATGTGTCCTGACACTGCACTTCTCTCTTCTGATCCCAACCTTCCACCTTGGGATTAGGTATTAAAGACCAGTTAACTAACCAGCTGTCGGAGGAGCTTCTCTCCAACTGACTGAGAGCCGCTGACAGTTGTTTCCTTTCTCCCTTGCTGCCTGGAGATAATTCAGTCAACAGGCTTTGAACTGCAGATAAGGGAGGAAGAGGATGATCCCAGGGTTGGGCCAGCTGTACATGGGGCAGGGGCGAAGGAGTGGAAGGGTAGTGGAGGCAGGAGGAAGCAAAGGGCAGGTGTATGGGAACTGGAGAGCGCCAAGTAAGATAAGACCTGAGACAGATGCAACTGTCCAATTTACACTGCACCCTTAGTGTTAAGTGGTTTAAAACGGCTGTAGATGTTTGTCCTCTCACATGATAACCTCATGACTTCAAGTGTTCATGTTTATACTCATACATGGTCTTTCCTGTGTTGAATTCAATTCATGATCGCAAGTCACACAACCTTTCCAAATAGTCTCTCAAACACTTATTGAATTTTTCAGTGTCCATATAAAAATTTTAATCTGTAAATACGTAGGTGTATCAGATCTTAAAATAGAAATTCTCAATGACTTTTATGTTTTGCTTGATGAACTTGGACAGTCCTACCTCCTGTGACTGCCCACGTCATGGGATCTACCTCTGCTACCTCTGATCATAGTGCTCTTTTCCATCCTGTGCTTTAGGAACGCTAAAAGACAGGGGAGAGGAAATTAATTTCCAATAAATGCCTGACAGAGTGGCTTTTGTTATGTCTCGGGCACGTGGTTTTGCATACCTGCCAGGTGCTGTGCAGCACGAACCCCCCAGAGCCCAGCGCTCCATGGCAGGGTGCACGATGAAAGGCCTCGGGTGGCCCATCAAAGGGCCCATTGAGACGCAGCCATGAGCAGGACAGAGGGCCACGGTGTGGATTGTAGAAATGTGAGACCCTCTGACAGAAGCTGGAGGCAGCCTGCTGGGGGCCACGCTGACAGCACTGCTCAGAGGAGATCAGGCGCTCTCTTATTCACTGCTGCTGATCCTGGGTGGAAAGAGAGAGAGTGAGTAGGGAAATAAGCTGCTACATATAGTCAGACACAGACTGAGCTGCACAGAACATTGTTACATAGATTTATCTTAAATCTTAAAAAGTTTAGCTTTCATAAAACAACTGATGATCCTTCAGACTGTTTGTGGCACACATTTTTGAAAGATAAATCTTGGTGTAGAAGACACATTGTTTTTTGCATTACATGGGAAATAATGTTAATCCCATTTTACTTATTTAAAAAAAACTTTGAGTTCATATTTTACATGTCATACTGTATTATCAAAGTTCATCTCGGAGAGTGAGAACTACATTTGTCATGGTGGTAGTAGGTACTGTGGTAGTAATGAAACAAATGTGCAATTTTTGCAGTTATTGTACATGAAATCAACTATTTATTATATATTTTATACAAACAGGAATTGATTGATAGAACAGATGGACAGCCAGATCCTAAACTGTGAAAAGTTCAAGAGAAAGTAGCATTTTTTAATCACACTGTTGTTGTCTCCTTAACATCTGCACTTTCTGTCTTTCTTTAGGACAGTAAAATGCTCCTTTATTTGTAATTTTCCTTATGGAACAAGAGCCCATCAACACTTAAGTATAGTGAATTTATTACTTTATCTGTTTGAATACAGTGCACATTGTACATTCTGCTATATTACATAAGAGGGGGAGGGAATATTCAGATCCTTCACTTTGGAGCAATGCTTTAATTAAGAAAATATTGCAGTATTAGACTTGCATTCAAAATCGTTTTTAAAATTCAAGTGCAAAAGTACTATTAGCAAAATATACTTAAGTAGCAAAGTAAACGCATCCATTATGCAGAAAAAATACTTTAGACATCTCAATTATACATGCCCAATATGAATAAATGTACTTGTATTTCATCTCTACAATACTGTACATACAACTTCCATAAAAACGTGCTTCGAATTAGTCTGTAGTCTAAAGTTGTGTCCGAGTTCAGGACCAGGAATATTTAACCCCTTATCTATGAGTGCTGTAGAAATTCTACAGGGAACAGGAACTTTACATTTGACATAGCAGTTTTTCATTTTTCTAAAATGAATAAGCTCTTGAATGAAAATGCAACTCATTGACTGTTGTGTTGAGTATCTTTGAGCAGAATGGTCTTATTAACCAAACACCTCCTGAATGTCAAAAGAGTGTTTTAATAAAGTGTAATATCATTTTAACTGAGTCTCTCTAATTAGCAGGGGCTAGGTCATGACTGGGATGCTGCTCCCAGCAATGCCCTCAAATCAGCTTCACCCGTCGGGGAGTAGAAGAGCACACAGGACCTCCAATCACCTGCGAGCGAAAAATGGACAGTCCACAGCTAGACACACGCAGGGACACACTGACCAACTAATGCACGCACATGTCTGTTTATTCATGTTTTATCAGCTTTAGAAATATATTTGTTGCTTATAATACAGTATATACAGTAGACAAAATGCAACTGTTTCAGAATATATACGTTGTTTTCTTTCAGGTTCATCTCAATTCGTATCAGGTGAGTAAAACGAAGGAGTTCAATTCATCATTCCCTCAGTTCTCATTAAATGTGAACAACATTCAAACCTCTGACTTGATTGCACCATCCTAACCATTCAGGCTCATCACCTTTAAAAGATACAGCCTTAAATAATAAGAGTTGTTCATGTTGACACCCAGGCTGATGTTTGTTGCCCAGTAATATATTGCATCAGCAGAGCAGAGCAGTTGTCTGTGTTCTGCACCTGCACAAGCCATTCAGCCTGAAGTCTATAAATCCCAGCAGCGTACCAAGGAATCACAGAGCTGAAATGTTCTGTGGCCAGCTCGCTGGACCCTGGGGTTGCTTGTCCTGTCATCTTTCGCCATGTAAACTCTCAGGTGGGTGTTTTTGTTAGTGCATATATGTTGGTCTGTGTACATTGGAACCTTTGGAATCAGTGACGGCGCTTTGATTAGCTGCCCTTGCGACATGAGTAGATTACACTCGTGATCTCCTCTCAACCCATTCATATGCCGCCCCAACCCCCAGCACCATGTACGGCTGGGCTGTGCATATACAAATCACTATGGCCTTGTTAGCATAGTTTAGTGAAGATGTCAGCTTTACGAGGGCCGGGATGCTTGCTATGCGTGTCAGGGAGAGCAGGGGAGGGGGCTGACCCACAAGCGCAGTACAGAGGGCCACACAAGCCCGGCACTGTAAATTTAGGTCTGAGGTATAGGAGCTGTGAAATGACAGGCCCGGACCTCTGTGAAACAATGTGAATCCGTGGTGTGATTTAACAGGGACACAGCAGAGCAGGCAGAATGGCAACTGAGAGAACAGCATCAAATAACAAAGCTCCATTTTCTGATAGATCATAAATAAAAATTTGATCATATATCACGAAAGATGGTTTTTCTTGTCTCATAATCAAAACTACAATAAATAAACATTTGAGTATTGTTTTGTGTGTGGGATGCCGGCATTATTAGATTGTTAAGCTCATTTCCTTTTTTGATGACTGAAAATGGAGAGAAGCCCTGAGTTTATCAGGCAGATAAATGGGCAGCCCATGCTCCGAGAAGATCTAATCTGTCATGCGTCAAGGCTGGGGTTCACCTGCCGCTGGATAATAACTATGTCGAAGGGCACAGATGATTTAGAAGAGCCTAGAGCTTTGTTTGCCTTTGCAAACACCTGATGGTTTCATTAATGAACTGGTCACAATTAGCAGGCCATGTCATGCCAGCTAGACACCTTCAAGAAATATGAGATATTAAAAAGGAGAGGGGAACTCTATTAGGGCTGACCTTTCCTGTGAAATTACTGATATTTGAGCTTTAATTCAGAATTCAATGAAAACTTCATTTTTATTCTTACAGCTGAGGCCTTTTCTGTCTCAAGTCTGAAATGGGGTCTCCTGCAGCCTGCAGGTCGTTAATTATGATCTTTATAAATTAAATTGAGAGGATGTCGCTGCTTGATTTTTTTATCTTCCTGTCCTACAGGTTAGAGAGTAGATAAGATATTTATCACATTTATCACCTCTTGAATGATAGAAAAAGTATGGCCCTCTACAGCTTAATTATAACATGCACAAAGCTGACTTCCTGTTTCATGTTATAGATTAGCAGAAAGCACTGTGAATATCTTTGAGGGTTTATTTGAACAAATGGCCTTTCTTTCTCTCAGGTTAAAAACAATCTCACCTGATGGCTGGGTAAAATATTTAGTGACCTGAGCTGCCTCTGACATGTGACAGATATGGACCCTGGGACAGAAAAGACAATGTAATTCTGAGAGTATTTGCCCTGAAAAAAATGCCTTTGGCAAGATTAAGTGCAGGCTATTGTTACACAGTAATGTTTTGAGATGTGTAATACTCCAGATGATTTTATACTTGCTGAAGGGGAGATAGCACTAAGTACTGTCCTTCCTCTCTTCTGTTTTTATACATGGTACATTTCTATGTTTAATTCTCCTTTCTCTCTCTCTCTCTCTCTCTCTCTCTCTCTCTGTCTGTCTTTCACTTACTTTTAAAAACACACACTAAAGCACAAGCGAGCGCCACACTCATCTCTCTAAGTCCCATCTCTGACTCAGGGCCACTGCAGCTGCCTGCTCTCATCTCATCTCTTCCTCTCTCTTTCTTTCTCTCACACACGCTCACGAACACACACATCCACCACTGCCCACGTGCATTTATTTATTCGTTATATTTTCTAATTCAGTTTGACGAATGAGTGACAGCTTGACACTTCATTCGGCAAGATTAATAGAACGACACAATATTTACGTGGCAGAGACAGCCAATTATCCCACCATCTATCATCCAGATTATCTTTCTGATTGAAAACTACTCGTCCATGTAATCGGAATT
Source organism: Monopterus albus (assembly GCF_001952655.1). Lineage (NCBI taxonomy): Eukaryota > Metazoa > Chordata > Actinopteri > Synbranchiformes > Synbranchidae > Monopterus > Monopterus albus. The sequence continues at coordinate 386,174 of NW_018127893.1, read as the reverse complement.
ATTTGGAATTAGAAGGGAATTTATGGCTTCTTGTGTCACTTTTCCTGGACGGTGGTAAATTAGAAGTATTAGATACATAAAGGGAGTATAGGAAATGAGATCAACAGAAGCCCGGAATTAAGGTCATACATTTCCATTTTATTTTTTGGCAGTCTTTACTGGATGCTCCTGAATAATCCCCAATTTTGAGTCTGTTTTATGTGTTAACCTCACATATTAACACATTGTGTATGTCCATCTATCCATCCATTATCTATACCCCTTATCCAGAAGAGGGGCTGGAGCCAATCCCATCTGACACTGGGTGAGCGGCGGGGAACACCCTGGACAGGTCGCCAGTCTGTCACAGGGCATAGTGTATGTTATGTAGTGTAATGACAATACTGTATAATTCATGCTTATAAAGAAGAGCTGTCTATTAACAGTGTTTTCTTTGCAGAGGGCTGTAGATTTGTTTCATGAGTTGTTTTAATCAGAAAGCAGAATTATACGTGTTCAGCTTTGAAGACAGTAATGGATAGATCTTATCCTCAGAGATAGTCGTGTGTGTATTGATCTCTGGCTATGTTTTTTAAATGTCACTCAAGGCAGAGCCGACATTAGTTTACTCCTTCAACCTCTGTCCTTCAGCCTCTCTTGATTAATTCACCTGACTCTATCTCACCCTACAATACTTCGTATTCTGTTTTCATACATCTCCTTTTTGGACCATTCTCTTCTCCAACTTTCATTACTTGATTAATTTAACCAATTGCTCAGCTCTGCTTAATGTGTTTGAGTATCTACTTTTCACAGACAAACCACGTTTTCCTTCTGCTTTTCACAAAACTAAAAAAGGACGGAGTAAATGAAGTGTCTTGGCAGACTGTACAGGTATATGTGGTTGTCAGAGCAGCTGTGGACAGGGCTCACAGTAAAGCTCCAACGTGTCTGCATTTCACCGCATCAATCAATAATCTTCACTTCTGCAGAATTTGAAACTTATGTTTGACCAGATATATTGTAAATTAAAATAGCCTTATAATGTAATCTGTTGCCAATGTGGTCAATAGCTGCACCAAAAATAAATGGACCTAATATTTGTTATGGTACATGAATTGACTGAGCATTTTTCTCTGTAGGTCTTTAGTAATGAAATTTGGAAAGTGGTGTTTCATCCATTTAGTAAATCCTGGCAGTCTAAAAGCCTACAGTAGCACTCGGTCATTTCTTGTTTTAAAAATGGTGAAAATCGCCACATATAACAACATTGCTGGTGTTTGATTTTATTGGCCAGAGTGCGTTGAGACTTGTAAATCGGATTACTCCATTCCAAATATAGTGCTTCAACAACTCGCTTGTTTATTTTTATCCTCTTATTAGGGAAGCTGAATCCTTAAAGGGTGCCAAAATTATCCTGCAGATTGCTGACAGGGAAAAATGAAAGGTCTCTAACGGTTATTATAAGCAATCTGTCCACACTGAAGCACAATGTGAGTGCTGTGCTTGCGATACCAACGAGGTGACCTCAGTGAGATGGGGAGAAGAGGCACGTTGAAAGTCACACACACCGTCTGGATGGGACCAGCTTAAACACAAACAAACCCCATTCACACCACATCCACTGTCACGGACTGTTGAAGATGTCTTATATCTAACTATTGTAGTAGATTCTCTGAATATTTTACTTACTACAAAATTAATGATTAAAAACATGATTATTATTGAAACTTTTGCTCTCAATTCAGCTAAAGCTTATCAAGATTCATTTAGCCAGATTAAGTACATTAGTATACTTAAGTGTATTTAGCATATTAAGCAGTGGTGGAAGAAGTATTGAGACAATTTACTTAAGTAAAAGTAGCAATACCACTGTACAAATACTGTTAAAAGTAAAAGTCCTACTGTAGATACTAAATATTATTTAAGTATTTGTGCAAAAGTATTAGCACCAAAATATACTTAAAGTACCAAAAGTAAAAGCAGTCTTTATGCAGAATGGTACATTTTACATTGTATATCACATTATTTGATTATATTATTTTTGTCACTATAATTTTGCAGCTGGTAAAGGTGGACCTAAAGTCATACTTATAATTTGAGTTACTGCTGATAAGCGTGTGAATTTCCCACTAGAGATAAATCAACTCTTATCATTATACTTTATTTTGTGTAGTTAATCTGATTCTGAAAAGTAACTAGTACCTAAAGTTATCCAATAAATAAAGTGGAGTAAAAAGTACACTTTTTGCCTCTCAAATGTAGAGAAGTCAACGTATATAAAGTAGCAGAAAACAAAAATGATTGAGTGAAGTATACCTCAAAACTGTACTTAAGTATAGTACTTGAGTCAATGTACTTTTACTTTTCACTTCTGATATTATACGACAGTCAAAACCAAACAATGACAAACTATGTTTTGCTAAAGAGTTCACTGTTAGTGTACCAGAAAAAGTCTGACCCACTGAAATTTTAGGTTTTAATACTAACACTGTAGATACATTTATCCAGTCATCACAAAGGAAAGTGTTGTAAGTCTCCCACCCACACAATGTACATGTTGCAAATTTGCTCAAAGTCAAAGTTTGGTATCACAGATGTCTGCAGGTTGTCGGAGGAGCTGGTGTTTTGGACAAATCTCACCAGTTAGCGAAGCCACATCACTCTGCTGGTTGACTCCTTGAACTCCAGGGAGCAAATTAATGGTATTGAGCTCCTGGCTTCCCTGTAACCTTTCCACATCCTGACTGACATTTGTGTTTTCCTTTGCCTTGGGCCTGGATGTATGACGGCCAGTGAGAGGAAACGCAGAGAGATGCTGCATATGTTAAACAAATGTCTGCATGTGTTAGTGGAGTGTTATGTCCATGTGTGATGTGAGAATGCGTAAAGGTCTACGTGTGTGTATGTGTGATTGTGTGTGAGCCAGCCTAGCTGTTGTGTGGGGGCTTCCTCTGCTATGTAACTGAAACTCTGTGCAGCAGGCGGCTGCAGCAGGAAGGCCACGACCCCCGAACACGGCACAGATTCACAGCTCTGACGGGGATGTATCTAGACACACACACTGATCAAAATATGAGCCTCCAAAGAGAGCTTGTATATTGTTGTCTGGGTGAGGAATGCTGTCATGTTCTTGTCACATTATCACTGAACTGGTCCAGTACACTACAGCGGCAGGACTGTGTGTTATGTACTATTTGAAGTTACATTTGGTCTGTGAGTAATTTCTTATATCAAGAAACTTGTTTGTTTGGAAGGAATGCACTAAGTGGTGGAATTAAGTATACTTACTCTCCACTAGCTTCTCTCCACTGGCTCACTGTAAAATCCAGAATAGAATTTAAAATCTTTCTCCTAACATACAAAGCCCTGACAAGGCTCCATCGTATCTTAAAGACCTCATAGTGCCTTATCACCCCACCAGAGCGCTTCGCTCTCAGAGTGCAGGTTTACTTGTGGTTCCTAGAGTCCACAGAAGCAGAATGGGAGGCAGAGCCTTTAGCTATCAAGCTCCTCTCCTATGGAACCAACTCCCAGTCTCAGTTCGGGAGGCAGACACCCTCTCTACCTTTAAGATTAGACTTAAGACGTTCCTTTTTGATAAAGCTTATAGTTAGGGCTGGATCAGGTGACCCTGAGCCTTCCCTTAGTTATGCTGCCCCTGGGGCCCCATGATGCTCTGAGTTTCTTTCCCCTCCCCTCCTGCTCTCCTCTTTTCTCCTCCCCTCCCCTCTCCTCTCTCTCCCTATGCTGTGTCTTGTTGCTTTTCTTCTTTTGTCTCTCCTCTATCCACTCACCCCAACCGGTCGAGGCAGAAGGCCGCCCACCAAGAGCCGGGGTCTGTCGGAGGTTTCTTCCGTTAAAGGGAGTTTTTCCTCCCCACTGTCGCCAAGTGCTTGCTCAAGGGGGATTTGTTGGGTTTTCCCTATGTAATAATATTGATAACAGTAAGGTCTAGACCTTACTTTGTAAAGTGTCCTGAGATGACTTTTGTTGTGATTTGGCGCTATACAAATAAAATTTGATTTGATTTGATTTAACTTACTCATCTTTCATTTAATTTTGAATTACTTCCATTTGTAATTTTATTTTTATACTCTGTTATATATTTATTTGACAGGTATAGTTGGTTAATTTGCAGATTAAGATTTTTATATACTAAACATGACCACCTTATAAAATGTGATGCTTATTAAAGATTAAAGTAATATATAAAATAGTTCAAGTTAACCTCACCTTCACCAGGTTAAAAAATAAATATTTATATGTTTATGCACCAGCAATAATAGTCTACAAGTGCAATTCTGATTTGCTGCACAGTGAAAACAAGTAATTTTGAATTTAAGACTTTTGCTTATATTTTTATATTGTACTTTTGCATTTCTACTCAATTAAAGGACCCAACTATGTTTTGAACACTAGGTGCACAGATGGATGTACAGATTAGCCATTTTGGACATTTTACATTACAGCTGTATTTTTTGATATCTGATTTTAGAAATAAGCTCTAATGGAAATAAATCTAACAGCACTGATCATAATTATTACATTCCACTGGGTAATTAATTTGATAATACAAAAAATAAATCTGCATTATTTTCACTCTCTTTTTCACATGCTGTATTTCCTTGGCTTGCATTGCTGCTGTACTATGAAATTCAGACCACAGTTTGGAAAACTGTTGTTATTCTTTATATCCAAAACTGTCACAATGACTGGATGACAAAGCCACATCAAAACAAGTGTAACTGAACTTCTGAAGACTGAAGTGAAGCAAGTGAGTTTTAGTTCCCAGACCAGTTGGAGCGGTGTGGGAGAAGAGGGATGGAAATACGGTCAGGTATATATGGGCCTTACAGTGGAGCTGTCATGGTGCTAATAGAGGAAGTGGAGCAGAGGGTCAGGAATCCTCAGCACCTTTGTGGAAGATTAATGACCACAGAGCCATGGGGGGAAAGACAGAGAAATTCAAGAAAGAAATTCTGACTCAGTCAGAGGTCAGAGCTACTTGATCTTTTGCTAGGAAGCTAAGATGTTAACTGTCTGTGAACTAGTGTTAGTCTTATACAATTACATATTGTATTTATTATCATATTTTCTTTTTCTCATTCACTTCAAAAGATATCAAAGCTTATTTGAGAACATCCTACAACATCACCTGGGATTGCCACGCTACATGTAAAGTCTATGATAGTGAGTGAGAGAGATTCATATTCAGCACAAGCTCTTATCCCGTTAGACCATAAAAGGTGCTCTCAGGCAGCAATGACAGTAGAGACCTTTATGATTACTTCAAGTAGCATGTAGCGCCACAGAAAAGAGATATCATCATTATCTCGACACAAAGGCGGCCCTCACATTGTTAAAACAATTTGCTGCTTGCTAATGTAGGCTGTCAGAGCGGCGCACGGGTCTAGTTCCAAGAGTTAAGTTGTAGGGGTTTTTTTTCCTCACTGACTGCCTGCCTGGGGATTCATGGCGGGTATGAGGCTCATTTCCTCATCAAACACAGGATGAGTGATTTGGAATATTTATGAGGTTCCCAATTTAAGTTAAACATTTAACAAAAAAGCGCCTGATTAAAATGAGACAGCAGAAAGAGTTAAAGTCCCTGTGGGCAGCCAAGGCTAAAAATTAAACATGGAATGCTGGAGATGAATTAAAATAGCAGGTCTACGACAGATTTAAGCTCGTTGACATTACTGTATAGAAGCAGTGGTGATGTGGTATATGTTGAAACAAGTGTTTCATTGACTGTGACTAGAATTCTAATTAGGTATAGATAATGCTTTGATGAAGTGACAAGATTATTTTGTATCTGCATACTAATGTGACCGTTTCATATAAATTAAATCTCATATTAAATGTAACAAAATAACACAAAACTCAAGCCCACATGCATATATTCATTCTGAGATTTATAACTCACATGGTGCATTTCTCCAAATATCTTATTTCAGTCTCTTACCAGAAATTTGTGTCAGATGATCTTATGTGATATGGTTCAGTGGTAAGCTAGTTAATGATTCTCAATCTCTATAATCAGAACATTACTCATTGGGAAAAAACCAGATAAGCATACAACATCTAATCGTCACACACAGATAAACTGCTTCCAACAGTCCTGTATGCTTGCATGCAGATGTCGCAATAAGGATATCAGAGCTAGTAACCCTGCTTAGGTCAGAGGGCATGTGTAACACAATGCGATATTGATTTTATTGATAATCTATGGCTCCCTTTCGTTTTCTCTTCGAGTCTCTGTAGCAGGAGATCAGTGAGTCGTTCAGAATGAGGGGTCAGGCTGCTCCTGGTCTGCTCAGTGGCTGTTCCTACTTCCTGTTTAATCACCGGTCCCTTAGGGATATTCTGCCATCAATTTATCATGGCCAGAAAAAGTTCAGGTGCGCTTTATCGCTGAGAGATTAAGGGCTTAGGTCAGGCGTGTACAGTATACGTACTGTGTGTATCTAAAGAACACTGGTGCAGTGGTTTCTGTGAGGTGCATATGAGATTGTGAACAACCTCAGAAATCAGTCAGTTTTGTACTTTCCATGAGGTCTTGGTACAGTATCAGATTAAATCTTGCTAAAGTAAACCTTAATAAGCTTTGCTAGCATGAAGGCTCTCTTATTTGTTTATTGTTCCCACATTAATTACTGTACATCCATTTAGCCTGACTACTATTTATATATGTATATTGTTTTCTTGAATGCTCTCCTGCAGAGGGGGAGTGCTGTTTATTTTCGTTTTCTCTGGCAGCCCTGAGGGAAGTGACTGATGCCTCAGCCACAGAGACACTGCCTGAGGCCATCATATGGTGCCCTCCAAGGTTTTCCGATGCAATATGCATCCATCAGGATGTGTGTCGGAGTCTTAGAGATGAGATGCAGAGCAGCAGTACAGTAAGTTTTTATCTTGTATATACCTATAAAGATGTAGTTCTGACACTTTTTGGAAAGTTGTCCCCCCCCCCAAAAAAACTGATCCCCAACTGTGTATTATCTTAAAATGTCCACAGTCTGCAGTCTGAGTAGCATTACAGAAAGCTTCCCTAGCAATTGTGTGTCTCTGGAACACCCGGGAATTGCTGCTAACATTTTCATATCAAGACACAGCCAAGTCATCTTTAGTTCTGTAGCTGCTGCTAAATGACAATGAAAATCAGTTAACGTGTTCATGCCAAGCATTAAGAGAATTTACCATGGTGTCTGATTTATAATAATATCCCCTTGGTTTATGCAAATGGTTTTCTACTAGTATCTTGTAGCCTGGAATGAAGGTCTTCTAAAGGCAGGCCCCCTATTGCGGCGGTGTGATCTCATTTTCTCAGCAGAGAGGCAAACTGCTAGCCTCCTCTGATCCACCTGGCAGGAGAGGAGTTTGGACTGAGACGAGCTGGCCATCCCAATGACCTCTGGGTAAAATCTCTAGCTGTGCTGGGCAGGCAGCTGGCGTGGGCCAACGATGGGGCATAAATGACTGAAGCAATAGGGTTGTGATTAGCTGACATGGCGACTGGATTTTGCAAGCTGTCCTGTTCTCGGGTGTGGGTGGGAAAGGGGCAGAGCGGCTAAAATGGGAATGAATATATCGATCCCGCTGCCATTATGAGATTGATACACACATGCTATTTTTACAGGAAGGGGAACACACTGCTGGTGAAAGCAATTTGTATGTGACGTAGATAAGCTCCTAAAGGGTAGACTGACCCAGTAGGTGGGGGAAAAATGCAGGCATTATATAAAGGAATAGTGCAGCATTTTGGGATATACTCTATGCTTACTGGGTAGATGCTGAGTCAGCTGCTTACTTATAGCTATTATGGGTAGCTCATAGCAAGGGTTTGTATCAATATGGAAGTACCTATACACTTGGTGTTGGTTTACAGGTGAGAACAGTTCAGATTTAAAGCCTTTTATGGAAAGCCAGTGTTCACTAATAATAATAATAAATAAAAACAACACTGAAATTAATAATCATATGAATAAATTGTGTAAACTATATACTTGCTCAGACAGTTTGTGAAATAATTCAAGAAATATCAAAACTTAAGTCATTATTTTGAAATGGTATTTTATCATTCTTACTTAATAGAGTTTTTAGTGGTTATTTTTATTGTGATTATGGACATTATTATTTTAAAGTGCTATTTTTTAAAAGTCTGTTTTTATTTCATAATGCCTTTTTATGTCCCGTTACTACAGTAGCCTAGATGGGACATTATGCTCATGCTGCTGTCTGTGACACTGCAATAGACATGCTCTTGAGCACAGAAAGTCTAGAACAATTCAAAGCATAAACTCTATATTTATAGAGGAGATGGTCTGATAGGAATTTGCATAAATGTGCATTTTAATGAGGGGACTGATTTCCCTAAAACTGCACATTAACCTAACACATTCAAATTATTACCAAATAGATACCATTATGCAAAAAAGTATGTATGTTGTTAGAAAAATAATACAGTCATCATTAATAAACGGCCCAAAAAGCCTGTTTTGTTTAAATTAAGATCATATTCATAATATCAGCAGGTTTTATTGACAGTGGAAGCAATGCCAGGATTTAATGACATCAAAAACTATCAGTAAGTAACTTCACGTTAATGAATGGTGTCCTGTTAACAATGGAGAGAATTTCATGTCTAAATCTAGATTACTAAAGGTCCAAGTATCCAGAAATGAGGACTAACTGGAAGATGACTTGTATAAAGCTGCAAGTAATGGAGTCTTGTAATGTTTTTTCGAAGTTAATTCACTGCTCAGCACCTATAACGGTTAGATATTGTGTAGAAAATGACCAAAAACAGACGAATGTGGTCTTCAAATGAAGACATTTCACTTTCATTGTAAATTTTTTATCCCATTTGTGACACTTGTCTTCTACTGCTGTAATACCTCTTGTTCTACATTCAAGGTGGCAGTGGCCAGAGGATCCTGTTGGCTACACAAACAAGATGCTCCAGATGATCGCCAACAATGGGGAAACGCATGCATACGTTTTCCCTCTTCAAGAACAAATTGACACTACAACCTTTCTCTATTAAGCTGTGGATGGTAAGTTCACCAGAACAATGGAGACAATGGTATAATTTCATATAGATTTGTACAAAATACTCTCTGTCTTCAGAGGTGCTCTGGGTGGGCTTTTTTTTTTTAGGATGCAGTGTATGGGGTGGTGGTTTTATTGTATTGTTGTATGAAGGACGTCTTTGTTCTTCATGAATAAAGGTAGGTGACGCTAATCTCACTTGAGGTGAATTCACTAGCCTTTGTAGCACTTTTAATTACATTACAGGCTTTCTCATCCATTGTTGGCTTCATAACTAAATTTTGAATATAGACCTTGTGCTAGCACAGAGCTGTTAATATATTCCTGTATCATTTTGTTAAAGTAGAAATTGTATTGACTGTACTTGATAGTACTTTACCCGCTAGCACAGAGCTGTTAATATATTCCTGTATCATTTTGTTAAAGTAGAAATTGTATTGACTGTACTAGTACCTGATGCTCACTTGCTGTATTTTGGCAATATGCACAACAGTAGGACTAAGCATATTTTGCATAGATACAGTATATACACAATATTATGTAGCTAATATCCCCCACTATTGTTTCATGAAAGGCAAGTTTAACTGTAAAACTATATATTTCAACACTTCATATTAAAGACTGCACAATGTATTTGTTGAATACAGTACACCTGAAGACCTGAGTACATCAACTCTAGAACTTGAGAGGCACGCGGCCCAGTGAAGAAACAACCCAAAACGTTGTGGGCTCGCACTACAAACATCAGAACAATTCAGATGGTAAATTGTTCAGGCCATTGTGAAATGTTGCCTTAAATTCTTATATCTGTGGATAGCTTCTCAAAGTGAAATGTAACTTTCCTTCAGTTTAGTATTGCATAACCTCTAGAGTCCCTGCGTCCTCATATGAGGACCGCACAGCTTGGGTTTCCAAAGCTCAGGACTCTAGAGGTTAAATATGGGACCTTTTTTTGTTGTTTTTTTACAACCTTTTAATGGAAGAAACCTCTAACAGACTCCAGGCTCAGGGTCACTCCAGCCTTAACTATAAGCTTTATCAAAAAGGAAAGTCTTAAGTCTACTCTTAAAAGTAGAGAGGGTGTCCGCCTCCAGTGGTAATTGCTGGTGAATGTTCCTTATGAATGGTATGAAAGGATGTTCACTGCCCAGGTACAAATAATGTGCCCACTAAAAGCCTTTTGTTCAACATGAAGCAAACCTATCAAAACATGATGGGTTGAAATTATAGAGCATATCATGCTTGAACCCAAGCTTTTTCCATTTCCCCCTTAGGCAGTCCTTAACCAGATGTCATTCCGTGGCCAGACAATCGGCATTCTTGAGGACATGCATAGACAGGCAAGTTTGTTTATAAATGGACCGTTTTATTATTGAAATCAAAGCTTTACAAAACTTTTTTTTTTTCAGCCACACTATCCCAGCTCAGCCAGATGCTGAAGTTTTGGGTAAGATGGGAAATCCCTACTGGTGGGCTCATCAAGGTAGAGGACCTCACATTTTCTCAATGCTCTTGCACCGCATGTGCCTGGACCACAGTTATGAAGACTTTAGTCATGCAACTAAAAGAGAACTCAAGTTACATGACTGGAGAAGTCTTCACAACTGTGGTCCAGGCACATGCACAAAATGAGGTACTCTACCATGACGACCCCACCAGTAGGGATTTCCCATTCAGCACCATGTAAAAAAAAGAGGGTACACAGTGTGTGGCAGAGTGCATTTTTACAGGCCAAAACTTAACATCTGCTTCTTCACTGTCCACATCTGAAAAATGGTCCCTCTGAAATGACGTACATGAACATTCTCTTAATGACTCGAACTAAGCACAAGTTGCTTTACAAAACGCTTGTATTCAGAGGTGTTCCTAATATTCTGACCCTCGTGTATGTCAATGGGCAGGACAAAAAAAAAAAAAACATCTCTGAATGTAATGTAGTCCAGTACACCACCTCCTTTAACTATGACCTCAATGAACATATAATTGAATTTATGACAAGTCCCCTGCTCCCCCCCTTAAGGTCAAGTAATTTTATTTTCTCCATAGCACCAGATCACAGCACGGAAAAAGGCATGATGAAGAAAGCGGTGAAAGGTGAGGTGAAAGTTTACTCCGGTTAAGCCCACCCATGCTTTATGCACTATGTTAAATAAAACTTGCACAAGTTAAGAAAAAGCCAGTCAGAGTAATTAATCAAAACATCACTCCGTGGCTAAGTGAAACCAGCACGGTGGCAACATGGCGAAAGGTACCTATAATTACTGGTGTCATGGGGGTGGCTCAGGAGGATTCCTGGCTTGTCCAGTCAATGTGTGAGCGCTTGGTGAATGGCCAAGTAGGAAAGCCAACATAAAGCACAAATGCGCTGTATAAGATGGACACATTTAGAGAACTTGGCTTTCTTCGTCACCTTTCTCCGTGTTACCACCGCACTAGTTTTAGGGAGCTCTGTATTTCAGGCTTCACTTAGCCATGGGTTCAATGTTTTGATTAATTACTCTGCCTTTTTAAGCTTGTGTATCCTGAAATGGCAAGCTGGAGACATGCATATATAATATATAGACATATTACACATGGAGTAAAAAAATGTAGGTGGACTTACCCTGAGTGAACTTTCGTCTCACCTTACCGCTGTCTTTATCTATGCCTTTCTCCCACGTGTCTGTGCTTGTTTCAGAAGGCACACCACTAAGCCACGGCCTGTCCCTATCTTAGCCTATCAGCTGTTCCCAGCCTAGAATAGACTGTGGGAAAATTTTGTGATCTTCAATCTCTGAATGTGGTTGAAGGATGATGTCTGCTCCTGGCTCCCCTTTGCCATAGCATTAGTGTTGTACCTCACTAGGTGGTTAGCATTAAGGGCCTTGCTCAAGGACCCACAGCTAGAATTTGCACCCTGAATCCCCCCCACTCCTGCTGTACCAAAGTAGGCACGCCAATCAGAACTTTTACTGGTCTTTGCTATTGGTTAGTGTGATGACTTTTAATGTTTAGTCATAATTACGAGATCCGGAAATCAGATTCTTGTAATAGGTTAGAATATATTGGTGGCTATTCAAGAAGACATTCATTCCATAGTCCCATGAGACTGAGATTGCACAGGGATTTAAATCACAATTGCAAAATGATTTATCATGCCCTGACAGGGAACTGAACCCTGACCTGCCATACCAAAGTCAGTGGTGTTAAGCACTGAGCTATCCACCTGCTGTGTAGGTACACATTTAGAACTTTTACTGGTTTCTGCTATTGGTTAACGCATCTTAGCAATGGAACGGGGGTAAGGCACACATTTTAATTGCTTAAAAAAACATTAAAATTAACATGGCACCACACAAACGAACACACAGACAGCAACAGAGTAACACGCACACAAAATAAACACCCAAACATGCACAGCCAAAGCAATACAGTTTTGCACAGTAACACAGAGGTACATAGCACAGTGACAAACAATGGTAAAATTGTGTTTTGTGGCTGTATTAAAGTGTTACCATATTTGGAACACGTTCATAATGCAATGTATGAATGGTTTTTCGAGGGATCACCACTCACCAAGTATGAGCACGGTACCAATGAATCATTGTAATTATGTAATCATTTTACAATAGCAGTGTAAGATGGGCAATGTCACATCACGATCCCTTTTGCAGTGCCACAAACCTGTCGTCACTGCCCTTTAGTGCCCAGGGGAAGTGAGCTGTTCCTATTGGAATGCTGAAGCCTGCTAACAGAGTTCAGATGAGGCTTATTCTCACTCACACCACTCACTGAACTCTTCCACTCTTTTTGCATAAAGTAATTGCTGTCAGGGAGTGTGCACTGCAGAGTTGCTTGGGCTCCACGAGCACACAGGGTGAGATTAGGGAATAAAACAGCTAAGTCAGTGCTACTTGGGCACTCTCAGATCCTGCATCTGTCATTGTGCTGCTACAGATGAGGACTGACAGTGATGAATATTGGCCAAAAGTTGGTATTCCACAAGATGATTTTCACTAATTAGAATTGATGAATGTGGAAGGCAGCGACTCAGGATTGTGTGATGAGAGGAGGGACCACTTATTACAAGCCAGTCATGCCAAGTTGAGCGGCTTTACGGTGGGTAGGACTGCTGGGCTGAGTTACGCCACTACAGTAGTTCTGAAAAAAAAAAATAGTTGATATTCATTGATCAGTACTGTCTCACACAAGAATGTCAAGTGAGATTAATCCATAAGAAGAAAAAAGGAAAACTCTTCCCTGTGCGCAAACATTTCGCAATACTGTCCACATAACAGTGCATTTATTAATTGTGCATCAGCTCCCACGTTATCAGAGCTCTATATCAATCTCCGTATCCATATGCATGAAGCTGTAGCAAAGACCTGGGTGTGGGACAGTTACAGGCCTCTACTATCCCAGCTGTAGCCACGTCAGCCTGAGACAGGGAGCACCGGTCTAGCAGATGGCAGCGTGGGCTTTGAAAAGCCATGGCCCTGAACGAGCCCCAGGCAGCCCTGGAGGCCAGCGCTCCGCCAAAGCTCCACACGTGGCAAGCCAGGAATGACATTAAGTGGATAATAGTTAATAGTGAACCAGGTCATTTACTATCATATGCATACTTTATGGAGCACAACCACCACTCCTGTGTGCAGAAGGGGCCATAGCTAAGTGCAGGTTTAACTTTTAGATGCAGATAAAAGTGCTAAATGATCATGCAGAGCCATTTGCAGACTGTCACACTCTTGAATAAACATTGTGCAATACTTCAGGTGATTTAATAGCTTGTTGTTGGGTTGATGAGAAAGCATATTAATGGAAATGTGGTTCTTCCAGTCATATGACTGACCACAGAATATGGCCTTTCAACATTTTCCACCCTTGATGTTATTGCCTCTCTCCTTTACTAGACTCATGACCATGTGATGTGTCACTCCACTATGGTTAAGTGTAGATGAAGAGATAGCCTCTTTAATATCCAGGAGCTCATTTCACAGTGGCTGGCAGGTCACAGCATGATGACAGCTAAACAAGCCAGCCGACAGGACAGAACATACGCCATACTGAGCATGTTGACTGAGGCCTGTAGTGCAGTGCAGATACCAAACACTCAAGAAGATACAGTTACACAGTCATGCATTTGTGATTTGTTCTGGTATACATGTCAAAATGAAGACGCATTAAATTGCTAACCACAATAACATCCAGTTTTGACTTGCAAATGGCCTCCAGCAACCACAATATTGTGAGCCGCACTGTGTAACGTCACTGTTAAGGACAGTCTGAATGTTTTCTCTGTCTCAGTGATAGGCTTTGTCACTGGCAGATGCAAAGCAGGGATATCTAGGGACACATAATAGGATTGCCTTGTCTACATTGTATTTCCTTTCAAAAGTGAATTAGGATATCTCTTTTCATCACAAAGTGAAATAATGTATCCAATAGGTGCATTTAACCACTTTGTGTTTTATTCATAATTGGATTTTAACAACAGGTTCCTTCAAACATCTCACCATCTCAAATATTGGATTTTTCAAATACTTTTATTCATAAAAGTCCTCTCTTCATTCCCTTCCTGTTGAAATGACATGGTTTTTAATCAGCCAATGGACAAAATGTCTGACTGCACTGGAGTCATTAAACTTGCCTGCCTCTACACAGACACATGCACACATCTTACTGACTTCACAGCCTATTAAAAAGATGGAAGATTATGATCTAAATGAAGCCATTAGATACGCAAACCTAATGATCATCTTATTTGTATGTATAAATCTGAGCTATTTTCCTTGCTCAAGGCAAATATTTCTTCCCTCAAATGATTTTGAAGGAGATGAGTAAAAACAACAGCATCATCAACAACAACAACATCAGGACCCATAATGAAAGGAGCAGAGGCAAAGGCACTCAGACGATTGCATCCATTACCCCTCTCCACTATATGGACCCCTTCATAGGGATTACCCCTGGTTCCAGAGAGGTTGATTATTAGACGCTGGCCAAGGTTTCGTTTGAATCGCCCCAGTCAAATGAGAAATTGCAGGCTGAGGAGAGAGGCTAATAACAGTTATTAACCCCGTGCGGGCGGTGGTGTAAAAGAGCGCCACAATAACGAGGTGCACCACCAAGGTTTGAGGTGCAGCTAGCACACCCCCGAGGAGAAACTAACTTATTAAAATAATGAATTAGCTGACCAGATTACTGCAGCCTGCGGCAAAGGCAATTATCCCCCTCCAAATCCCTGGACAGGGCTCCCTAGCGCCACCATAAAACAAGTGCTCAGAAAGCAGGAACCCTCCGCTCCACACAAATGAATAGCCTGTTAATTAGGATCTCTCCCGCTGCGGGTAGCCTTCCCACTGCCACAACAGAAGCCACTTCTACAACAGGGAAAGGAGGAGGGGAGAAAGTATGGGAAATATAGCGAATGCAGGTGACTGCAAAAGAGAGGGAGCTATGTAAAAAGTAAGGAAGTGATAAAGAGTCAGAGTGAATAATAGAATAAATGTCCAGAAAAACAAAACAAAAGATCTCAGATAGGTTAATAAATGAAATTGTTGGTGACTAATTGTGAACTTTGTGTGAAACCACCTTGGAATCAAACAGGAAACATTCAGCCTAAACCCAGTGCAGTCTCCTAACCTAAACGTTTGATGGCTTTACTGTACAAGGTCAGCAGTGAACCAGTGTTGCCTGAGGATCATTGCCTTCC
The DNA here is from genome assembly GCF_001952655.1 of Monopterus albus. NCBI lineage: Eukaryota > Metazoa > Chordata > Actinopteri > Synbranchiformes > Synbranchidae > Monopterus > Monopterus albus. The sequence goes on along the minus strand of NW_018127893.1, from coordinate 370,450 downwards.
TTCACTAACCAGGTTTCTTAGGTTTCATTCCAGGGCTAAACTGTGCACTCAAGAACCATCTTTAAATCCCAAAATATTTTGAGTAAGTGTAAAAAGTAATAGAGATCATTTACAGCAGCCAGGTTAAGACTTAAACCCCTGGCAAGGAAAAACAGTCACACAAGGATGAAATTGAAGTAGGCCAGTGTCCACCCTGCACTGTTCTTCATGACATATATACAGTGCCTAATGGTTATAAATACTAAAGTATCACACAGTTGACATGAACCAAATCTGGTCACCTCCCTCTGTCACCTTCTAACTCCACATCAGTAGAAATCACAAAGTTTTGAAGGCTGGGCTCACCTTGTCCTGCATAGCTATACTTACACAGAACAGGGAGACAGTGTAACTGTCCAACTAGAAACTGTGCCAGAGGGATGGCTGCTGCACATACTGAAGCTACTCACTCAAATTTCACTTATAAAAACTGTGTGAAAAAGATACATCTGCTCTATCAAATCAAATGTATTTTTATATAGCACTTTAAAAACAACATCCAGTTGACCAAAGCACTTTACATAGCAGAATAAAATCACAATAAATGACTAAAATAGAATAAATAAGATCAGTGCAGCTCTACATTTGAACACTTCAACCAACTTGAGAAGTTTGTTTCTGAACAGCTGCTAGTGTTCATGCAAAACAGGGTGTTACTGAATCTCATCCTTTTCTTCCTAATGTCAGTTACGCTTGGGTATAATAAGCCACTTATTTTAATTTAAAAAAGAGGGTGCTATTTACATTACAGTGAAGTGAATTACTTTTACTTGACAGCATACAGTGCTGTATGTATACAGTTATTTAAATAAATGAAACATTATGTATTAATAGGTTGTAAAGCATACTCTTTATAGTGTGATCTGCTCCCAAGAGGACGATTATATAGTCACACAGATATGCAGGGCACGAAACAAGACATTATGCCAGTGTACTATATGAATATGCCTGCAAGGCTTGACATGAATGCAATTTCATGTAATTTGAATGCCTTTCATGAGGCGAGGACTCTTTTGAACTGTCTTAAAAAGCTCATCCACTATGGTAGCTGCCAGTGGCCCTCGGTACAGAGGAGTCATGTCGACAGGCCCAATTAATGATGGGGCGTCTGAGAATGAATGAATGAGGAGCTTTGAGAGGATTCCTCCACCTTAAATCCCCCTGTGCTGCTGCTCCCAGACTGCCTGTGAAGAACAATCAAATGGCAGCAGCCCCCTCCTATTTATCACTTTAAGACATTAGCCAGACATGGGCCTGAATATTAACCAGCTCCTTTTCCAGGAGAGTTCCACACCAAAGGCTGCGTGTGGCAACATACATTTTTAATCACAGGGGAAAATAAAGCCTCTCAGTCACTCATCTATTTTTACGTGCATAACTCCCTGCATTTCTTTCTCCAGGGCTCTCAACACAGGAAACAAGTGACCATTGTTGTTGCTCTTTC
>NW_018127893.1:362800-368922 GCF_001952655.1 Monopterus albus | reverse complement strand
GTGACATCCACGATTTTATATCTAGTTTCATTCTGCGGTTTCTTGATGGATCACAGTGAATCCTTATCTACTACAAAGTGTTTGTAAAGCAGCATCTACCTCTCTCTGTGACTATCTTGACTATGCTGACAAAGTTAATTTCCTTGGACTGACTGTGTGTCTTCCCGCCCAGGACAACTGGGCCAAGGCAGCAGAGCGTGAGCCCAGCTTCCACAGCTTAATTGGAGTCGTGTTCTCCAGAGCCTGGAGCTGCTCCTCTCCCTGCACCGGCCTCTCTGGTGCTGGGCCTGTGAGCGGGAGCAGCAGGGGTAGGGCATGGGTACCACGCATGCAGGGGAGATGATCTGTTCACCCCATTCTCTCCCTCTGGGTGCCCCCGCTGTAACACATGGCACCCTGGTAACAAGGTCATTCTACTACTGTGGCACCACAGGGGCAGCTGGCCTTATTATCAGGAGAGAAGGCACTCTTAAGAAGAATCTAAAGGAGAATTTGATCTCCAATCACATTTATTCACAGAAGGCGACAAGGTTTTCTGTATCCAGGAGTTTTCCTTCTAAGTTTGTCAAGGGTAAAAAATTACTTTAAATGCTTTAGATATACATAGATATCAAAAGCTCAAATATACTTTATATCTTGATAAAATTACAATAGATCATGGAAATGCATGTGTGTGTATATCTCTGCTGTATTACAGATGGCATACACAGGAAACACAATAAAAGTAACAACCATACAACTGCATGTAATCCATCATAATATCACTTCAGTTAATATAAATGTTGTAAAGCTTATAACGCCCAGTAACGTGAGTCTGAGACTGTGTCAGAGAGGTAAGGATTCATCATAGTGGTAATGCCAGCCAATACAGTAAGAGACACAGAGAGATACAATGTAGGATAGATCTATATTATATATAGAAAACAGCAACATCTCTGACGGTCGTGACAAAACAGAACATTTTAAACTTCACTGACATAATATTTTTTGCACAAGGATTGTACAACTGTTCAAGATCATGACCTGAACACAAGCTCACTAACTGTCACAGCTCATTGTGTGCAGGAATAAGCATGACTGTGTTTTTAGACTTTTATTTTGAAATACATGTATGTTTTCTTTTCTGTTGTTCCATGCATTGTGTAATGTGGGCTCAAATTAAATCATTATATTAGTATTAGGGGTTTTGTGATATACCAGTATCGATAATTAAAAATGAAATACTGACATGTTAATTATAAACCTATAAAAATATCGTAAATCATCCAGAGCCAGTAACCGTCAGGGAAAGAAGAAGAAAGGAGACCACCATGCAGTGAAGAGCTAAGTATAGCTACTACCCCACCAGAGAGACAATGTACACTATAAAATTAAAGATGAATCTGACTGGTACCATTATTTTGTTTTTTCAAATTTTCTGTAGTTACCGTGATAATATCGTTATATTGAAAATCTTTTTTTTTTTTGGCAGCGATAATCGTGCAGTGAAAATCTGATACTGTGACAGCCCTGAAAACATAAATGTATGATGAAATATAATCATCATGAATCATTATTCTATAAAATCTGATGGGATGAGGTAATGTAGTCTGTCTTGTGGTTAAGAACTTAAAAGGACCTTAGCAATAAGTATTCTCTGGGCTATTTTTCATCTGCTTAGGTAATAATTTATTATTCACTGTTTAGTGAGGAAATTAGAGAAATCAGTGAAATGAGGTGCACCATGCATGGGCTGGCACTGCTCTGCCAGGATTTATCAGCCTAAATCTCTCTCACACAGTGAGAGAGTGAAAACTAAGGCAAATCATTTTGTGCCCAATGAAAGTTTTCCTTTGCAAATTTTGCCTTCCATTAAGAATCAAATTAAGCACTGGACCAGTGCTTTCTAGGATGCCCACCCCCTCGAGACGCACACTCTCACACACTTCCAGTTGGTGATTTATTATGTTCTCGATGTGGAAGGAAGACTTTTGTGCTGGTGAGTGAGAGGCAGCATCCTCTCCACAGTGAGTACAGTATTTACTGTGTGTGTGTGCATGTATTTGCCAGTGTCACAGAGGGGGGTGAAGCAAAGTGTGCAGCCATCATTCACTGCTGAGGGTAAGCTCTCACACATGACAGCAAGGGACCAGTGTCAAACAGGAAAGGTCACGGGCATGCAATCTGCACTCTCTTCCTGTTTACAGAGCTTAAAAAATCCTGCAGACAACCAGGTAAAATTTGACTCTGTTAAGCCAGGTTATGTGCCTGTCATGCTGTCACAGAACAATTCTAAGGTTTGGGTCATGATGAGAAGTTTACTGGCTGGAAGCTAAATGTGCAAGCTCCCTTAGCTGGATGCCTGATGCATTTTCTCTGTCCTGCTCTTCTCCCTCACTGTTACTGTCTTCACTGTTTTTCTGAACTTAGATGGACCTGATGACAGTGAAGTCTGGAGGCTGTGATTTTGAACATCTTTCAGCCTGGATACTCTCTGTGGGAGTCACCGGGCTTGAAGGTACAACCTTATTTGTCTAATGTGTGATGCACATTTGACATTGGCCTTTGTGTGTGTGTTTATTTGGACCTTATTCTTGTGTTCACAGGCCCATTAGTTAAATAGATAAAAATGCATTGTTCCTTTTTATTCTCTGTATAGCCTCAGGGGTGTTCCTCCTTGATTGCATTACAATCACAGTAAGCTTTCCCTCATTAGTGCTAAGAATGTTTTAATCTCTTATTTTAGACAAAGAGATTCATACACTCAACAGCAAACGGTTTTTGGTTAGTTTATTTTCCTGCAGTTGCTAGAATGGTGATTATTTTGGTTTTAGTTTTTTAGGGGGGATAAAATCTGCCGGATGAAGATTAGCTGTGAAGTTTTACGTGGGAAACCTTTGCACCAGCCCCTCCATTGTGGGAAAAGGGCACTGATAGGAAGGTAGATAGAGCTGATCAATAAGAAGTGCCATTTTCTCCCCAGGCCTTCTTTCATATCTCTCTCTTGTTTGTGTTTTGGAAGGGGTGGGGGTAGGGTCTGGTAAAGTGGTGGCGTGGGCGGGCTTCTGCCCCTTTATCAATCAGGATTTTAATTACACACGTCTAGGGCGACAGCTAGATTAGAAACCAATCAACGCTATCGGCCACAAAATCTAATTACTGTTTATTGACAGATAAGGGCAGGCCCCCTTCACTTTTCCAAATAAGATAAACCTCCCCCCTTGTACGCAATGAAGAGCGGCTCATACTGTCCATGAAAGCCTCTATGATAAGTAAACCCCTACCAGAGAGTTCCTCTATGCGTATGGAGATATTACCTCTGTGGACCTCTCTGTTAATGATAACACAGGATCAGTGTGAGGAAGCCAAACTACACCTCCTCTTAAAACTCTACCAAGTTTGTAATAGTAGAAGCTTTCTGCTACAGTGACAGTACTGAGATTTCTTTCCCTTAGAGCTCATGTCTATAACCTTTAACCTCATGTTTCATACACTCTAATGACTCCCTTTTTTGTTAAATGAGAGAAGTCTTAATGATGAGTAATGAGTGACCCTTAATCCCAGAGAGCACACACAGGTGAACCATCCCACACACATCTCCCCAGAGGACCATCCACTCTCACTCTCCTCAAGGTCCACCTCTTTCTGAGCTAGAAACTGCCCATACACACCTTAACGCCATTTTACAGCCTCTGTAATCGTGCAATGCACTTTGCCTATAAAGCCGAGAATCTGCCTCAGGTAAATATGGAGTAAATGATTGGATTATTGTTCTTTCATTTGGCTGTGTAGTAATGGCTGGATTATAAACATTGCACAGTATAGATTTCCTGTCAGATCCTATGAATCAGACATCCTTATCTCATTTCCAGACTGCTGCTCCACCCAGTGCTGCCATCTCCCAGCCAGGGAGTCTGGGAGAGCACGGGGAAGCCATAGACATGCATTCACACAAACATAGGCAGACAGACAACTAGACAAGCACACACAGTCTCACACACATATGGGTTAGAGGGGGAGAGACAGAGACAGGGAGAATGTTGTCACCCAGCACAGCACAGGCACTCCAAAGTCCATTCGAAGATTTCAAAAACCACTTAGGCCCCCTGTCCATATTTGTTAAGCAAGTAAATCTAAGGGCTACCACGCACTGAATTCAAAGAGAGAGGAGAGATAGCAATGTAGAAAGCACGGGAGAGAGGGGGAAAAGGGGGGAGATGTCTCCTAAATGAAATTTAGGCAAGGGTGGGATGGAGGGTGGCTGACAGCAGGTGGAGGGAGAGAGGATTCAGACCCTCTGATTTGGTTTGATCTTGCAAAGACAAATGCTTGGGTTTGAATTATGCAGCATTTCTGACTAGGACTGGAGATTGATGCCTGATCCCTCCGATGCTTGGACGTCATATCAGTAGTTCTGTCTTATGTGTTTCATGTTTGTCTCTCTCTAACTCCCTCCCTGCCTCTTCACTATATTTCTTTTCAGTGGATTACCAACACTGTAATTGGGTTAGGGTGCTGTGTGCACCAGCAACCGCTACACAAACATGCTTTTGCTAGAATCCATTGAAACCCGCAGCACAACTATGGGAGTTAAAAAACAACACATACTAAACATTTAGAATATACACCCTATACAAACTCTGTTAGCTATGTGAGCTTTTATTTAGTGCTGGAGTTTGACTTGTGTCGTGGATCCATTCCAGTGTCCAGTCATTTAGCCAGCAAAGTAGAAGCCAGAAGAGAATATGGGAGAAATGTGCTCTTACAGGCCACGGTAATGTGATCATGTGAGAAAACATCATGAAATTACATTTGATGGGGGAAAATCTGTTGAATTCTATACTCATATACATATGTTTGTGTTTTGCTTTTGTGGAGACAACCAAGTGAACGTCATACACTGGCACCAGTTCAGATCTTTGTGAACTAGAGCTGCAACTAACAATTTTTATTATCACTGAGTCTTCCAACAATATTGCTTATTACTTGTTTAGTCTAGAAAATTTCAGAAAGCAGTGACAAATGTCCATCACAATTTCCTGGAACCGAGGATGATGTTGTAAAAACGCTTTTGCCAGAGCAACACATTTGAAGCCCAAAGACTTTTTTTTTTTTTTTTTTACAATGATGTAAAACAGAGGCGGCAAATTCTCAAATGTGAGAAGCTTGAGAATGTTTTGCTTGAAAATGACTCTAAACAATTAAATATCAAAATAACTACCGATTAATTTTCAACTGATCAACTAATCAGTTGTTCGTTTCAGCTCTAGTTTGAAGTTTATTAAGTAAAAAAAAACATAGACATTGAAACTAAAACAAAGATTGAGCAACTCCATAAAATTACTCTGCTGTTTATTAGCAATGATAGCTGCTGGCAATGTCTCAGTGACTTTACATATTAGAAGCTATATTAGGATTGTTATTGTTAGCCAGTACAAATTCTTGAGTTGGGTGAGATTCACCTTTAGTTCACAGTCTGGATAATCATTCTGTTGGCTGTTGGGAGCGGCTCACCGGTTAATACACCTAACAGAGGGAACTGAACGGGGCTGCTGTTGTCGTTCCTTAGTGCTGAAGCGCTGTGCCATTACATTTATAGATTTTCTCTTTGATGGGATAATTTGGTCTTTATATCTCTCACAAATGAAGTGATCCTCGGTGCTCCTTGTGCGGCTCAGTGTGCAGGTCCCATTTTCAAATACAGTTAATTGCATTCAAAAAGAATCAATGATACTTTCACGGTGACAATATCATTCTTCTAATGTCACTTAATTTCCTCAGTGAAACGATTACATCAGTAGCCTGGAACCCATTTCTATCTTTCAGCATGAATTAATCTATTAAGAACAATAATTACACATTTGTAGTGGACAGGTTTCTGTACTGAGAAGTAAATGCAGAGTCTCCATTGTGGGCTCTGTCCTGACTGTGATTCATTCAGTTTATGAATTACACTATCACCCTGGCAAATATAAATAAATAAAGTTACCTCTGCTGCAGCTCCTTGGTGGCCTTGTTGTGAGATAGCTCTCCCTCTAGTGGAGATGATAGAGTTGGTTACTGCTGTCAGCTGGCTTTATGCTCTGTTCCACAACAGACGATGGAGAATCTGAAAAGGCCTAGCTTGACATAGGACAGGGCAG
>NW_018127893.1:359810-362695 GCF_001952655.1 Monopterus albus | reverse complement strand
TGGAGAAAATGTATTTTTAAATAGTTTTTACATGTTGATGTGATGTGTTGCCATAGCAGATCCCAAAATAGAGCCAGAGGACAACCAGGGGTCATGTGTACAATGGGGGCCACCTACAAGTTAAATTTCACTATAGCACATGCATTGATCGTACCCCATGTTCACATCATGATCTTGGAACACAAAACTAAATACCAAACTACATCCAAAAATATTTCCATAGGCTCAAAAATCAAATCAAATCAAATGGACACTGTGTACGCCTGAGTTATGTGATACAGCAAGTGTGATCTCTGCAACAGACGCTATGCTGCTATTGTCCTGTTATTTATTCATCAGCAGTGAAAACCAACCTACTGCCGTGGTGCCGTTTTCTCAGGTGAAAACGTACCCACCAAAGTGCCACAATGCTGAGCAGAGAGGCAAAATAAACCACCCAACCTGACAAGTCAGTAGACTGGAGTAGAGGAATTGAGGACACGCTGCCTTGAAATGGCACCAACCGAGTTTCCTTACCGGTTGTGGTGCCTACAGGAATTCATAGAGCAGTAAAATAAAACAATAACAACTGAATAATAACAAAAAGAACGTTTAAAATCGCCTACTTTTTCAACATACCTCATTTAACAAAAAGTGGGAGTTGAAGTCACAAGACAAGAGGCGGAACGGCTCCACTTCTATTTTCCTGGTAACAAACAGTTTTAACTCGAATCACATTTGACCCCGGCCACCTGGGTCCCGCTGCCGGTGGGGGTGTTTGGTTTATCCACAGGACGCGCGCCGGAGGAGGAGTTGATAGTGTGGCTGCGGTGTGTGACAGTTAAACGGCGCGCTCCGACGCACAGAGCCACAGCAGCACCGCCACAAGCTGGAGACACCGCTTCTACAGTGCGCTGTGCTCAGCCGGGGATGTGACATGACTTGTCTGAGTAAGGTACACTATACATTCATCAAGCCTAGTTTATCTTCGTGAGACACATTATTTTGTTTTTGTTTTTTTGCTTTTCTGAGTTATTTAGTATTTGAAGAGTTGAACAAAACGTTTGTTTTAAAATTTGACGCACCTGTAGCTACTGTAAATGACGTGCGCGCGCGGTTTACTGTAGCTCTAATTGAAGCATGTGCAGTGCACGCGGACCTGCGACACTGTACCTGTTCCTTTGGGAGTGGTGACAGTACTGCGTGTGAAATATACCCTCTGTTGTGTGTTTATTGAAATTCAGAGGTAAAATTCAGATTTAACCCTTTCACTGGTTTAGTTTTCAGGACTTCAGTGACAATTTGTATAAAACGAACAATTAAAGAGCTGATTAATTTATTAATTCATTAGCGAACTGAGGCTTCATGTTGCTAAACTGCTGAAACTTCAGCCCTATGTAAACAGAAATACTTTTGGTTATGTGTCTTTAGTTCTTTAAAACTGACTCAATATGACTAATGCTTAAAGCTGCTTTTCTTTATTAAAGGAATGTAAAGTAACTTTGTCTGAGCCTTCCAACAAGTTGGTTTTCTGTGGAATATTTTTTAGTTTCACCACCCATACACACAGTATGTAAATCAGCAGACACACAAGTGCACATGTGATATTTGTGATACTATGGAAATCTCAGACATTAAAACAAAATAAAAGTCACTTTTGCAGTTTTGTTACAGTAGACAACCTGGTAACTGTCACACTGCGTGTGATCAAGTGTTTGCCTGGTGCCACTCTATTCTTTATTTATATCAGATGCCTTCCTGTCAAATCAGCTGTCACATGCCGTGATTTTTTTTTTTCTTAAGAGAGCTGATAAGAAGCAACGATAGCACCAGCAGCAGGGCTTTCATAGCTCACACTGCACGACAGAAGTCTGTGCGGTGTCAGTCGAAAGCCTTGTTGAGGCCAACGGAAAATATGCAAAAATGTGATTTATCAAACCGAGGTATTATCCCCATGAAAGAAAGCCGTCAGGATACCAGGATGATATTGCAGTGTGTCATGAGAGAGTAGCTGGTACAGCAGCAACCAGGTCTCTTGACTTCAGCAGTGCTCTGTCAGCTACTACAGCTAGAATGTGAGTTGTGTTTTGTGCAGCGATTTGAGACAATGAGAAATTCTTTTAACACCTTTGCTTTCTTTTGCTAACTTCTTTCTTGAAAGATGTTAAAATTTTTACATCTAAAATGAGATCTAGTGAATAAATACCTGGAAATTTAAACATTAAATTATATTTGAAATTTAATCCATAGTGTATTATATTGATGTACCACCTTATTTGTGCCATGTGAGGTGTATAAGTATGCTTTATTTTTTTATTTCATATTTTGTGCCATGTTGTATTGATGTCTGAGAACTGAGTTTGATAGTTGATTTTATTCCTCTTTAAGGAATTACACTGGCAGGTGTTTGATTTGGCATCAGTCTTAATTGGATTTTATTTAGCTATTTGTTTTTGTCATAAAACGAGACCAGATGCTGTGTGATCTGTGCCACTGTGGAGGCACTACTGCTGCACATCAATAGGTCTGTGATGATCAATAGGGATTGTGTGATGTGTTTGCATTGATTATAGAAACCCGAGCCGATGAATGGAACTGGATTCCTCTCCTGGGGTTATACTGTTCCTGTTCAGCAGAGAAAGCATGAGAGCAGCAGAGCGACCTAACACACCTTTTTGCATGAATCTGTTGGTAGATCTTGACTCCTCCTTGCTCACTCTTCTATTTACTGAAGTAGCTGAAGACCTTTGTCAGGCACTTTGTGGGTTTTTGAGAAGTGGGCAAGCTGCTGTTTCTTCTGGCTTCAGTCAGCCAAGTGTCAGCCATTGCCGGACTGCTCATTTCTCCAATAAGATGCCATGGTAAGCTCTGTTCTTATAATGTAGGGATAGAGTAACACGGAGACC
>NW_018127893.1:355887-359791 GCF_001952655.1 Monopterus albus | reverse complement strand
TGACTGTGAAATGCTATCTGCATTCTCGGCTTTCTTCCTGAGCATGATCAACAGTGAAACACAGGCGGTTGTAAAGCCGGGGTTAGAGAACACAGAGCTGGATTTTCTGCTGGTTTAGAAGATGATGGGCTTCCAGAATATAAGATACAGCTTGAGATCATCTCTCACTTTTGGTGAAAGGTTCACAATGGTCCCTCACATGAAACACCCGCAAATGGAGCTAGCAACACAGCTCAATACAGTAAATACATTTACTGCTTTTAGTGGTTTAAAAGCTATTGCTTTTTGAGCATGAAGTGCAGGGGATGCTCTCAACTGCTTGTTGGAGCTTCTATAATGTGGCCTAGGATGGTGTCAGATTTGACTTTATTATGTGTTGGACAACAGTGTCGGCAACATTTAGATGTTTTTAAAAAAGCAGTTTTTTCATCATCATGTCAAGTTTTGATATATTAGCTGCTTAGTGACGTTCTGTGCTGGTGGTGTGTGAAGAAATGTTGCTTTGGTTTTCCAGTCGCTTCATTTGGTACAGTAGCATTGCAGTGAATCTAGATTAATGCAAGCATATTGTCCAAAAGATGTGGAAACCAAGAGGGAGTGCATTTCTATGTAAAAACAAAAATAAAATTACAAAACACTGATATAAAATGTAAAGATACAATGCAACACATGAAATGTATTTTAAGCAAGTGAGAAACCAAAGAACATTTTCTTATCTCACAAATGCTACAGTAGGTGTATGCACAAATAATAATATTTATTATCTTCATTTATTTTTGAATTTGAGTTTTTCCCATCTAGATTTCTGCAACTCTTTTTATTATTTGATTTAGAAACTTGGTGTGTTGGTTGATGTCCTAAGTGGCACCTCTGTTGTCCATGTGATAGGTTGATTTGTCTATGTGTGTGTTTGAGCCTTGTGTAGAGTGTGTGTGTGTGTGTTGTGCACAGCAGAGCGTGTGAGTTGGTTCCCTCCTCCCCCGGTGTGCCGCCGGCCCCTCTGTCGCTTTAAGTCCTGCCCCTCGGAGCCAGCCAACAGCAGCTGTTCCATATTCATCAAGCCCTTGAGTCTTAAAGAGCCCTATCCCGGCCATGGAAAGAGTCATTCCTCTCGCTCGCGCTCTCATGCTCTCTCCATCTTAGCGCTCATCCCGCTGCTGCCTGCGTTTCTCTCTCTCTGTCTCTCTCACTCCCCTTTACCTCTCTGTCTATCTGTCCCTCCCCCCTTCACTCTCTCCCTCTCTCTGTCATACACTTACAATACGCTCAGACACTCTTCTTCTCTCTCTTACACAAATATACATAAACACACATATACACCACACACATGCTCACACACACGCGTGCACCCACTCAATCCATCAGAGTCCAACATACCTGTGCAGGCTGGGGGGCGGCGGTGCTGGAGGGGCTTTTCGGCAGCGTTGTCTCTCAGGGTGTTCTTCTATCTTTGGGGGAAGAAGCGGGTCTCAATTGTTTTCTCTTTCCTCTTCCTCTCATTCCTGGAATGCTAAAACTGGACTGATGGACATTTCAGAACTTTGTCTTCCAGACCCTCTCAGCTATCATAACCAGTAGGTGCACCGCATTTCTTTTTCTTTCCTTTTTCACTTTTCCACTCTGTTGTGGTGCCGTTTTATTTGTTTCCTGTCTTTCTTTCTTTTTAAATCCCCATCTACTCTTTTATCAGCCCCTGCTATTGTCTTGTGTTCCTTGAAGCCAGTTAGCCTAGGTACTGAACTTTTTTTTGTTTTACCAGTGATGTGCTTTGTTCATATACCCATAATGCCCGCTCTTACTTTTACACATGCGCTTCTTCATTGTTTTAGGTGCTTTTATAGCACACAGGACTTGACAGAATAGAGCAACAGGACAGGTGCAATCGTGTGTGCAGATTTATTGTGTGAGCACATCAGGTATGCCAGGTTTTAAAAATTAGAATTCAGACTACGGCTGAGTGATTATGCTTGCCCCTGTGTAAAGTGTGTGTTTTCCCCCCAAAGAATTTGGGGTACCTGACCAGATGGGTTAGGCACTTGTTCGTTGATGGCTTTGTTCCTAGACTGGGCCACTGAGGGAGCGTGAGAGTAATATTTTAAGTAGATGAGATTAATGTGAATTTGTGGAACTGGGGGAGGATAAATTACACACTGTAATATCTGTAGCTGTGAAAGACAAATAGGAGGACCCTGTCACCTCAGTGAGCTGGCAGGTCGGTCCCAGTCAACGGCTCGCAAGGCAAGTCTGCTGGCTGCTGGGACAGTCTGAGCTCACTACATGATACAACTTTGTAAATCCATCACTAACTTACACAAAATTAATTATTTTACATTGTGAACATTTTTTTGTTTTTCTTTTTTTTTTTTTATTGGAAACACTTTTATTATTCATTGTATTTACTTTAGCACATCATTGAGAATATATGAAAAGCACAGGCAAAAACATCAGGATTGTGTAAAGACAGTTTCAATATATAAATAATTTTACTATGAATCATTAAAAATTTCAATTGGTATTACTGATTAAGTGCTGTATATGTAGGAATGGTACTCTGTGGACACTTCAGTGCATTAGGATAGTTTTAATTTTTTTCACTGGAGGTGTTTGCTGAGATAATTGTTCCATATTATCATATCATTGTCCATTCTTATCATATATGCTGAATTGTGTAAACAGATTTTTTCATGTATTTACTATTATTCAATTTCACTATAATTAGGTAGTATAGTTTTTAAAATAAAAAATGTATTATATTCTAGAAGTAATATAGGCAGTTAAAATCCTTATCAGATAGTAATTCAAAGTGAAGCTAGAGAGCTGAATTCTGTTAGTTTCCATTGCTTAACTTCACCCATTTGTGTACAGACGTTCTTACTTTGAGCTTTAATCACGGCCAATTCAAAAAGTAATTATTTAGTAATATCTTAGACATATACTGTATGTAATAACCGTCTTTACTTTTCTTCTAAGCTGAATTGTACTGTACATATGTGTAGTGCCTCAGATACACCTTCATCCAAAATTAGACAAACAGACTGGACATTTCTCTAACATGTAAGGAATTATTATGAGTTAAAGTATATTTATATTTGTCATTGTAGTGTTTCCTTATAGTGTTGCCTAAGGTACTGTAATTAATATTAGTCTGTTACACTACTCCAGCACTTGTGTAAATTTTGAGAATGCACTGAGCTTTATTATTTTTTTAATTATTTCCCCCCCCCCAAAAAAAGCATTTTCCAACAAATTCTGAATCATATTCTTTTCAACCAGGAGAAACATTGTTAAACATGTGACATTTTCAATTATGTCACAAATCGTTTATTCAAAATGGATTTTAGTTTCAGTTGTCTTTATCTGACTTTAATCTAACATATTTCAGAAATGCATTCTCAGTATTATTTCTCCATTTAAATATTGTACCTATAATGTAATATTCACAAGTAAATTAATCGAATATGAAATAATACATTTCTGCCATTTTGGTAATATCCTGCAGTTTTTTTTACATTATGTTTGTTAATTGGTGTTTTCTAATAATAATACAGTTACATATTGACAAATTGCAATGGGCTGCACTGATTTGGAATTAGTATGTAATAAATAATATGTAATATATATCTAATAACTGATTAGACACATTTCCAAGAAGGAAGTTGCATTTTTGTTCCCCATGTTCATACTATTTAATTGATAGGGATAATTTTAAACTTTAAAATAACAGTGAAAAGAGCATGTACTTTTTCAAAGCAGGGTTGGGAGGAGGCGTTTGATGTGTAAATAACATCACTTTCTGTACGTGTTCAGGAATTGTTATCAGTAAAATGTGGCTGTTTTCCAACTCCTATCACACTAACCTATGTAGAAATGATGATCTTAAATTAGCCATGTTCTTCAGGTTCAG
>NW_018127893.1:354786-355869 GCF_001952655.1 Monopterus albus | reverse complement strand
ATTTGCTGCCCCTCACTGAGGGCTGGATGTGGCCGTGATGCTTGGTTGAGAGGATTAGTGGGACATATGTGCTCCGTGTAATTAGCACAGCACTGTTGTGGAATCTCTTTATTATACGCTCTATAGATTGACCCAAGGGCATCACTGCTGCTTGGAAATGATATGGAAACAGAGTTTTGTCTGCAGAACAGGGAGACACACTCCTCTTGTTTCTTTGCACACAGGTGATGTTTACAAATTTGAATGTATGGAAGTTATTACCAAGTATTCTGATAGCACAGCTTTGACTGAAACTCTATGTATTTGCACAAAATTGGTTTCTTTTATTACGACTGGTATGTAGCCCGTTACACTCAACCTGCTATTTGCTTTTGCTTGACTTGTTTAAGTCAAAATATCTCTTGGCTCATATAGCAAGACGAGTCATTAACTGTACGAGTGTGACAGGCTTATTGTTGAGCTTGCATTGCAGTGGCTGTTCGCGCCACTCAGAAGTCAGCCAGTGTTGAGGACTGTCAGTTTAAGTTCCTCGGTTCAGAAAACACACACAGTCTGAGTGGCAGCGAATTGAGATGTGACTTTTTTTTTTCCTGCTTCTAAAGGTTCCATCAACACTCTCGCTTTTCCTTAAGCCCCGGCAGGGCCACTGCTATAAACCAACTAGGCTATCCAATTTCCCTTCATGAAATAAGAGCTTTTTAATGTATTTTTTTAGAGAAGCAGAGAGAAGTTAGCACACAATGATGAATTAGATTTCAATTTATTTGACTTCATTCCCAGCTTGCTGCATTAGAGCCTGCAAACACCCATCTCCAGCAGTCCATCCGCTTGATTCTTATTAGGTTTCAGAAAACAAGGCGAGGGAATTGCATTAGTGTATTTTAAGTTAAAAGCTCTTTGCTCTTTGACCAAGTGTTTCATTGTTATTGGGTTAATCAGATTTTTGCTGTCTTCATGGAGATGCTATCGCAGGCTAGAGGCAGTGGTGGGTAACCAAAGCAGGCGTGCACAGACACTGTCCAGATGGGATCAGCTTACGGTAATTTGGCTTCAGCATACATTACCAGAAGAGGCTCCACGCCG
>NW_018127893.1:346180-354761 GCF_001952655.1 Monopterus albus | reverse complement strand
CCTCTGTAGCTGCAGCGCCCAAGTCCAGCTGACCGGCCAACCCACCGGTCCCACTCCCACCCTCCTCATCTCCCAGAGCTTTAAGGAGGCGTTGGGATGTGTGCCTTTTCAAGAAAACCTGATGTTTTTACATTTAAATTGTTACCGGATTCTAAATACTTCTTCCTTGTGCCAACAGGGCTTTGTTGTCCAATTCATTAGAGAGATTCCTGAGTCCACTGGCCACGCTGGAGTCCTCTCATTTCTGGTATCTAATATCATTACTTTCACTGTAAATATGTCACTCAGCTCAGGCTGAGAGGGGGAGGGGGGAGCATGTTGTCCCTCTCCAGGCCAAATGGGGATGCAGAGTATATTGACACTCTCTGGATGTTCTGCAGCTGCAGAGGTATTTGGGTTCATACTTGTTAGCGCTGAGGCCGGCTTTTAAGGGACTGACAATGAATTTAGAGTAAGAAAAGCATGTAGCATTTAGACTTATTCTGTTTTAAAACCTGGCCTCTTCTGTTTATATTTATTCATCTGCACTGCATTTAAATGTTTGTGCAAAAAATATAGGTTAACTTTTTCTCAAATATCATTGCAGAGTATTCTATATTATTTCTGACACTAATGGTCAGTTTTGGAACATTTGACTTACTCTGTCTTGAGATCCCATCTGATGTTTTGCCTCTGCACATCTCATTGATTAGCTACCAGGCCTCTTTGGCTATTTCACAGTGTTCACCTGCACAGAAACCACCAACCATCATAGCATGCGTCCCTCCTGATTTCTTGACTATGGTAACCTTGGACGCCTCCACCGCAGAGCGAGAATCTGTTTAAAAATAACCAGGTCCATTAGTCTAGAAGGATAATGCTAGCCTATGTGGGCTCTCATGCCCTTGTGGCAGCAGAGTGCTATCACCGACACAGTGCGTCAGCACTTCTTCCTGTTGCTCCAACACTGAAGGGCTCCTCTTCATTTATACACATGCATGCACGTCCGCATACGCTCACATACCACAAAACACAGAAGCTGAGAAAAATAACTGAGTCAAGTAAAGGGATGTTACAGTAACAGAGTAATACACTTGACAAAATATAAAAATATATAAACTGCAGTGGACTGGAAATGTAGTTACAAGAAAATAACAAACTGAAAATGCTAAAAGTAAAGTTTTCTGAGTTTGCCAAGTTTGTCATGTTTCATATGGTTGTACCCGTTAGTGTTTGTGTGACATCGTGCCCAAAGCTCACAACAGTTCTGGGACTCTTTGAACCAAATTCTGGGTCCCCAAATTCATATAGTACTTGCTAACAAAATATGATGTAAGTTGGGTGTTTATCAGTGAAGGCTATTGGTATTGAGTGGCCAGGTGTTTGAAGGTTATGTTTCAGAGCAGTAATTGAAATGCAAAATAGCATTAGGATCGATGGTTAGCTTTGTTTATTTATGAAATCAATATTGAAACCATCCGTCACAGCAGCAACTCTGATTCCCTCTGACAGCTTCACCAGGTCTTCTCTGCATGGCCTGCAGAGACCCGTCACAGCTTTTACACTAAGCACTAATTTTTGTTATCACTCCTTCTCTTTAGAAAGCTGTGATTAAAGACTGATGCAACGTGCACACTTACTGTAGCAGTGTTACTAGAAACACACAGAGAGACAGAGAGCATTACTATCACTTATCACTGATTTGCCCAGGGGAGGTAGATGTGACCAGTAACCAGCCACTAATCCGGCAGGACAGTGCAAAAAAAAAAGTCAGCTGTTTTAAATAGGTGAAACACTAAATTATATTGGAAAACATTGAACTACACTATTTTTGTTTTGTTTAACCTGAAGTTGCTCCCATCTTAATCTGAATTGGGTTTCCTGTGCTGTTTTCACTTCCCTGGTTGTGGACCTCTACGTTGCTGTTCTCGTTCCTTTTCAGTGATAAAATAAGACTGAAAGTGAAATGATATTGAAATAGCAATTCAGCGTGATTATCAAACAGGTTCTGACCCTTACTTCAGACGTTTTTCATTAGAGGTTACTTGTCTTATGTGTCAAAGAACAAATTTTTCACAACTTTACACTTGTACTATCAGCCCAGTGTGTGTATGTGTGTATGCATGCATCTTGTGTGTGTTGATCACAAAACATGTTTACATTAAAATGCCTCCTTAGGAGACCACTCCTTCAGCACTAAGTGCAGTCAACTGGTCACAGTGATTGGCTGGTTGTTGAACCTGCCGCTTGGAAAGTCCCTTCCTCCCAGTATGTCTGGTGAATACTGAAATGTATGTTTACACTGCCCCATGAAGGAGACACATTCATTTAGGATATATCCCCAAAGTTTAATTATTCCTGAATGGTGTGGTGGACAGTACCATATAAATCAGTTAGGCCCACCCGCCTTTTTATTACAAGCACTATTTATGGGGAATGTGTGGCAGCTGGTAGAGATGAGCCTGTAAAAAGCTAGAGGCTATTGCTGTGACTCTGCTGGCTTCTCTGACATGCAGTCACAGCAATAGTTTTTGAGCAATGTCACTTCATTTTGAAGTTGTCTGCTTAAAACATTTTAAATATGAGAATTTGAAAATTAAATCCTACCAGTGTGGCATGATTACCCACTGACTGTGTACCTGGACACCTGATAAACTTAGTAATGTTGGCCTGTTAATTTTGCCTTCTGTATTTTTTTGTATGTGTGTGCGTTTACTTGCATGTGGGTTTGTCTTCTTTTGACAAACAGGATAATTTATGGTGGAGGAAGGATGGGCTCTTTGTTTTAAGCAGGTAGAGTTCCCCCCTAAACAAGAACGGCCTATCAGAAGAAGATTAATGAAGTAATTTCATGCATGGCTCTATGCCTCCGTCCCCCTGTACGCACAGTCACTGTGTCTAAACTTGTGATTTACACTGGACTGCGTTAAATAGCCTCAACCTTTTATAATAACATTTCTTTCTGTGATACACACACACACACACACAAAACATGCAACACAATCAGGAATACCCTTCACCTTTCTGATAAAATTAATTGATCTCTTGGCATTTTTTTTATTTTGGCAGTTAATTCTCCAAATATCTTGAGAAACAACTCAGTAAATGTGTGACTTTAACTTTTTTTTTTTGTACTCAGGTTTCCATTATTCAGAATTTGTAAATCCCCTTTTCTCATAAGGAACCCTGCTGAGATTCTGTGAGAGCTGTCCTGCTGTTGATATCTGCTGGCTTTCCACATAATTCATGGCAGTTAAACAAAAACTAGCCTGAAAAGGCTTTTGTGGCATAAAACAGAATTTTTATGACTTCTTCCTACAATATTAGTCTGGTCAGGTCATTTAATATGTGGGAGCAGATTGTGCACATTTAGGTTTTTTTTTTAGCTCCAGTTATTTATTTGCTTGCCTCTGTCCATCCAACCATGTGCTGCTTATCCTATAGAGGGTCGTGGAGGGATGGGAACCAATCCTAGCCAACACTGGGAGAGAGGCGAGGTACAGTACACCCTGGACAGGTCACCAGTCTATCACAGGACTCACACATAGAAACAAACAACGATTCACACTCACATCTGCAGGCAGTTTAGAATTTCTTTTTAACAAACTAGCCTAAAATGTGGGTTTAATCTTGACTAGACAAATATCTATTTGTTTACATTAACTTCAGATTTTTACAGTTTCTACAGGAAAACCCTGGTTGGCTATACAGTCGCAAGACAACAAAGATATTAAAATAATATCTTGCATAACATATCTGTGAAACATCTTATCATTTGTGTAGCTGAACTAATTTTACAAAAGACTAAACTCAAACATTTACTGTTTTAATGTGCTACATTACTGAGTGTTTTACATGGTTTCAGTTCATACAGTTCTGTTGCCAAGCAAGAAGAAAACAGTGCATAACAACTTTGTTCCTTCATTTAACTGTTATTATAGAGTCAAAGAGCTGAGCTGTGAAAAAGCAGAGCATTTAGAGCTCTACACCTGTAGTAAAAGACGGATGCCCCCGTGCCTTCAAGAGAATGTATTGTGATACTAGCACCAGTGTATCAGTAGCATATCACACAACACCAGGTTGTGTCTGATGTAATTTCACATACCAGTTTCCTTGTGAATGGAGACTGTGAATACACAAGACGTAACCATCAGAAGCTGTTTTTAAGAGCCATTATAGCCAGTGGTAGGCTATAATTACTTTTTCTAGTTATCATGAACCATTGTAAATGTATGTTAAATTATACCATGGCCATGCTACATAATGGATGTAATGGAAACTAATCTTTTTTAATGAAAAGGCAGTATTAGAAATTTGATCCCAAATGTACTGCACAACAGACTAGACTTATCACGGCGCTTCCTTTTTACATACAGTATGATGAGCCGTCCAGTTCTTCAGGGAGATTCCCCACTGGGTCTACATGGAAGATTAACTCTTTGCTCTCTGTAGTAGGAAGTTTAGACAACCGACAAGCTTCTCAGGTCCCCCATTGACAGCAGCTCTATCATTTGCCTCTCTCAACATCCTGAACTCAGCCCCTTATAAGAACTAGATCTGCCCAGTGCGGCCCAGACAGTTTACGTCAGACAAACAGCGGTGCATGTATCACCAGAGGCCCTCTCTTTCCTGCCAGTACCATCTCTAGAACAGGAAGAAGTGGGAGGAGGGGATCAATAGATGTGATCTGCTTCTTGGCCAGCACTATCTTGTGGTGCTGCTGGAGCATGGGGCTCATGTTGTCATTGTGGAGTGAGCTCATGGCTTTATAAAGAGTCCAGTGACATCGCTGTGGAGCAGCTAAATATAATCCTCTGCTGGAGACTGAAAAACTTAATTGCCCAGGCCACAGAGCAGCATAGTGCCCCCAGGAGTAACCCTGCATGAGCCCCTAGCCTACAGACTATTGATCCAGGGCCCTCACTCTCCATTGGTACAATGAACACTGCTCACTCTCTCTCTTCTCTCTCTTTCCTTCATGTATCTGTACTCTCTCTTTTCATCTGTTCCTGTTATTCTGTCTCCTCACTTCCCTTTTGTTTGCTTGTATAGATCTGCACATCATAAATCTCTGTCAGTTTCTCCTGAGTGTCTGGCATATCCTGGCTCTTCCCCTCCCGTCAGGTCCACCCCCTTCGTTTTCTCCTTTCTCTGCCAGAGCAGGACTAATGAATGAGAAACTCCAAAATTAGGGGCCTCTCCCTTGTAGATTAGAATGGGTCCCTATGGAGCGCCGGGCTTGCCTCCAACCAAACCTCAGCCGTCAACCAACCTCCCCACCCAACCATATTTCCATCTTTCATATTCTGTCTGCATCACAAACATACACAGACCTATGAGCACACAAGTTTAAGCAACACTGGTACAGAAACACACACTCATGCACATTGCCCCAAAAATCTCTGGGCCCTCTAATGCTCATTTACTTGAAACCATTTAGACAGAGAGGCATCCTCTGTATTTCAGCTGACTGGGCTTAGGAATCTCCAGTCTCTTCCCATTTCTTCCCTTTCTCTTCCTGAGCCCCAGTCCTTTTTTTTTATTTACGAGAACACACACCGAACACCTTTGGTGGCATACACACTACTGTATGTATTTCTGCAACTGTAGTTGGGCTGTGCAGATTTTCAGCATGGTCTCTAGTCTCTCAAAAATGAGTCCCTGGCTGTGTGTCGGAGCGGTAAGAGGTGGCAGTGGCCCCTGGAGGAGAGGTCAGCACAGCAGCTGCCAGCGGGTTCTGGCTGTGGCGAGGAGGCTGAGCTGGGCTGAGAGGAGGTCTGTCAGGAGCTAATTGAGTTCGTCCTACCAGCGATGACTCTGGGGCCAGTGGCTTATCAGGCCACATCGCCCAGGGCCCTCCAGACAGATCTGCCCCTACTGGGGCATCCGATATCACCATCACCCTGCTTGCAGATGTCAACCCCACACGCACCCTTTCCCTGCCATTTGCCCATTCTGGTCAGATAGCAGGGATGTGTCACTGTGGGATGGGGTTAGCAAATGTTATAAAGTGGTGTTTTTTTTTGTTTTTTTTTGGCATCTAATGGCCTTGAGAGTGAAAAGGACATCAGTAATTTACTCACTGTATGAGCTGAGCCTCAAGCACAAGTTTGTGCTGTGATTTACACATGAAACAGGGAGAGAGCTGTAGACACCCAGGAAACAGCAGAGGGTGTCAGTATCCTCTTTAGGTGAGCAGGAAACTCTCAGCTGTAATACTTACAAATTGGCTCAATTAGATGCTGAATGTTCTTTGTCATCCAGTGTTCAGAGTTTCGCTTGCAGGCAAGGGAAGTGTTGAGACGTGAGAGAAGGAGCGCTCCTCAGTTCTCCTCTCGAAAGTCGAGCGACAGTGAGTGTGACACGAGCTGCCAGATCATTAGGGCAGCTAATCCTGGTCACAGCAGCACCAATGGAATGATATTAGAGATCTGAAATGCTGTTAGGAGGGCCAGGTGGAATCAGATTTAAACCGAACTGCGCAGTGTGCATTTGCGGGCTCATAACCCGCTACTCAGCATGAATTTTGATCTGTACAAAGGGAACAAAAGGAAGAAGAACAGAGAGAGAAAGGGAGAGATACTAAATCTTAGAC
Organism: Monopterus albus; assembly: GCF_001952655.1. Lineage (NCBI taxonomy): Eukaryota > Metazoa > Chordata > Actinopteri > Synbranchiformes > Synbranchidae > Monopterus > Monopterus albus. Next base: position 348,187 of record NW_018127893.1, on the reverse strand, counting down.
AAGTGCTGCTCCTCTGGGCAGCCAGGCAGCAGAATTTGAAATGTTTTTACCTTGAGGAAGGAAGGAAGACAGAACTATAGATTTTACAGCATCAAGTCTCAGATAGTGCAACAGACCCTTTCCTGTCTGCTCTATCTCTGTAGCACACAGGCTAATTAGCACCTGCCCCACATAGTGAATTATTTATTAGAACTATTGCTACTGTCAAACAATTTAATGTTCATAATTCATTTTACCATACAGTAGTATTTATAGATTTAAATTGGACCTGTCCCATTAGAGATTACGAATATTTATAGAAATATTTTAGACTGTTTGATTAATATGCCAGGTTCAAGTGGTTAGTATTCCCTCAGTATCATTAATCAATATATGCAGGCTTGTTAAAAACATAAGCATAGCAGTGGTATAATGTGTCATAGCAGAATGAGTTAAGGGGGTTCTAGCCAGCACATTTATTATAAATGACCACACTGAGCTGGAGGGGAAACAGTTAAGACACTTATGCAATTATGCTAAGTGTCACCCTGAAGGTGGCCTTTGAACCTGGGTTAAGCTTACTCTGAATTTGCGAAATAAAAGCTAAATGGAGCCATCTTGCGCTCTCGTGTTTTAATATATAGCCTTTAATAAGCCAAGTGCAGGTGCTCTATTGCACAGGTGCACATATCCATCTGAAACAGAGCACATAAAGCAGATGAACACAGAGCCGTGCATTAATTTATGGGGATGCAGTCTGCATTCATTATCAAGAGCAGCAAGTTCTTTTTTAGAGAGGCATGAAATGGAATCACTTTTTCAATTTCAGTCTGCAAGGGTGTTTAAGAGTAAAAAAAAAAACACCAAATCTGAATAAGCTCCCACAGTGGCATTGCTAATATGAAAACATTTTATGACTTGTTTAAATTAAGAATAACTGACGGAAAACTGCGCTGGACTGTGTTTTCTCTAGCAGAGTGGTGGTTGTGTATCAGTTTTATATAGCATAGGCTTTATATTTCAAGAATTGCAGGAGTGCTCAGGCAAAGGGCTTATTCCACAAGGTCAATGGTTTTAACAGGGGGCATTTTTTATTATTTATTTTAGCAGTTAACCTTTTTGTGAATTTCCTGAAGTGCTAGGCACCTGGAGCGCCAATGAATATACATGACAGTAGGGAAGGAATCCCGGGAATGAGATTTAATTTGACACACTGACCCCCATCTCCATGGGCCCAGGAAGCCAGGGTGAGAAAATAAGGTTGACCCACCGACCCCTAGGCCTGAACCCCTCCATCACCTACCCTCACAATTAAATCAGCCTCAGAGAGCAAGAGGCAGTCCGGCCGACTGATATCAAATCAAATCTTTCAGTTCGGTTTCTCTGTTGTCACAATTTTCAAAAATTCTGGAAAAATTCTTTAATAACAGATTAAATACATTTATTGACAAACATAAAATCCTCTCTGATTGCCAATACAGTTTTAGGTCGAACCGATCGACATCTTTGGCCATTACCGACCTGAAGGAGGACATTACAAGTGCTATGGATGAGAAGAAATACACGATAGGAATATTTATTGACCTAAAAAAAGCATTTGACACAATCAATCATGAATTATTAATGGACAAGTTAGAAAAATATGGGATCAGAGGAATGGTTCTGAAATGGATTAGAAGTTATTTGACACAGAGGCGTCAATTTGTGAAGTTGGGTGAATACCAATCGAGTGAGCTGGATATTAGTATGTGGAGTGCCTCAGGGTTCTGTTTTGGGACCTAAATTATTTATACTATACATTAATGATATATGCAAGGTTTCTGATTTAGTGAAAGGGGTTTGGTTTGCTGATGACACTACCATATGGGCATCGGGTGAAAACCTACAGCAACTCTCTGGACGGGTTTCACAGGAACTTGAGAAGATAAAGAAATGGTGTGATAGTAATATACTATCTCTGAATATGGATAAAACTAAATTTATGGTATTTAGGAATCGTAGACTAGATAACGAACTGCAAGTGAAAAT
>NW_018127893.1:332162-342809 GCF_001952655.1 Monopterus albus | reverse complement strand
GCCACCTCCTTTCCATTTTTTGTGATGCCTGCTTTAGGGAGCGGAGCTGCGAGCTGTACCATGGGGCTAGCCTTCTCTGTTTCACTGCCTTCCTTTTCAGAGGGGCAATGGTATAAGTGTATTACGCAGGAAGGCTGCAGTACTATCAACAAGATTATCGATTTGTGTGGGAGTAAAGTTAAGGTGGCCTCCTTCCACTGTGTTGGCAAACGGCACTGAAGTTGATAAAGATGGAATTATTTCCTTAAACTTGGTAACAGCATTGCCAGATAGACATCTGCTGTAGTGGAATTGTTTCCCACATAGAGTATAATCCATTAATGGAAATTCAAAAGTTATTAGAAAATGGTCAGACAGAAGAGGGTTATGGGGGAAAACTATTAAGTGTTCAGTTTCGATGCCATATGTCAGAACAAGATATGATAGGGGACATACTGTATAGCGGAGGCCTCTCGTTTTGTGTTTCGTCTGAAGCATTCTGAGACAGACAGCTATTGTCCAATCAGGCAGATAGAGCCCAGTGGGGAACACCCCCCTCTCTCAGTGCTGATGGTAAACAGACATGTCAAATGCAGTATGTAAACATTACCATTAGTTGGCAATATGCTAATGGACCTAATGTGCTAAGACACAACTTGGGCTGTCTAGCTGCCACTCAGTAGAAACCCCTGTGTCTGAATTTGAATAAGTCATGCAAGGCTCAATTTTGTTAATGCAGGCAAGTGCAGGTGACCTTTCACCCCTCTATGGTACCCAATGCAAAGGGGGGATGTGTGTATATAAGTGTGTGACCTCGCCTTGACCCTACGAGGTCACTATGTCTACACGGCATCCCCAGTACACTGAGTTATTATCTCCTCTACCAGTCCTCCACTGCAGCCACCCTATGTGCAGATAGAGAAATGAGTTGAACATGTCCAGACAAAGTTTTTCCCCCCGTCGTTCTCCCGGCACAATTTCAAGTTAAAGGTTATAGAGCAGGATTGAAATAGATATATATGGGCAAGGAAAGCTTCAGAGTGCATTTTATGGCGACAGCCAAAAGGCTGCACTTTAGTCTGCGCACGTTACAGCATCAGATTGCATGTACTCCAAAATACAGTTATTAGGCAGACAGTGAAAAAGTCAATATCTTGCCATCATGTTTCCTTTTGGTTGACTGCTGACTCAAGGAGACAAGCCAAGGTCCATTCAGTTCTCTAAAGTATGGAGATGCGCCCCCGTCCTGATGAGTGCGTGTGTGCACTTGCGTGTTATTTGAGTGCACTACTTCTTTCTATCCTTCTGTCTCCCTTTCACTTTCCTTTTTTTCTGTCTGTGTGCTGTTGTTGTGCAGGCATGTGTGTGGGAATGTGTGTGTTGCAGCTGTGTATATTTGTACACTGAAGCGCTTTTGCAGCTGCCCTGGTGTGTGGCTAATGAGGCACTTACAGTAGAAGCCTCTGCACTGGTTCACTGGTTTATAAGAAAGGTTAGCACACACAGTTGTACTGAGAACAGGAGATAAACAAATACATGACAAATCATTTAAATGTCATTCAGCTAATAAATTATGACTGTTTCACTAGATGAAACTCACCTGTCTCATCTTTTCTTCCATGTATGTGGACACTATGTATTGGTATTCAGAAAGTAATCATTTTACTGTAAAGCATTAGAAAAATATTTAAGAATAAAAGTGATCGTCACATGTTTAACACATACTGTAGTTGTGTGTTAAGTTTAAGTGTGTAGTCTAATATTAGCAGTAATGCCAAATTTCTCTTTCAGTCTAAATTCATTAACTGGAAATTTTAACATAATAACTATAGTAGCAGTAAAAAGAGTATTTGAAAAATGCCATATAATGATTAGATTTTCTACTTCAAGTCAATTAAGTATGTTGCTCTTTCGGCATGTCTGTCACTCCACTGATTGATGAGATTCATTTCAACCCTATGAAGACCTCAGCTAATCATCTTCTTCTTGCCTTTTTGCCTTTCTCATCAACCCTTCCCCCTTCCACCTCTCAACCCATTCCTCTCCCAGGCTGCTGAATAGAATGGCCGCTGATGACCGGCACATGCCCTCCAGTTGTGGGTCCTACATCAAGACGGAGCCATCCAGTCCCTCCTCGGTTATCGACACAGTTAGCCACCACAGCCCCAGCGGCAACTCAGACGCCAGCGGTGGCTATGTCAGCACTATGAATAACCACTCCAACGGCCTGGACTCTCCACCTATGTTCACGCCCAGCGGGCTTGGGGCCGGCACCTGCCGCAAGCGCTATGACGACTGCTCCAGCACCATCATGGAGGACTCGTCCATAAAATGCGAATACATGTTGAACTCCCTCCCCAAGAGGCTGTGCCTGGTCTGTGGAGATATAGCCTCAGGGTATCACTATGGGGTGGCCTCTTGTGAGGCCTGCAAAGCCTTTTTTAAACGGACAATACAAGGTATTTTGCTCCTCTCACCACCCGCCTAACAAACACTCAGTAAAAGTTATTTCACCCCATGTTGCTACATCGCCACCATGAATCCGCCCTCCGTAGCGGACACCTTTGGCCTCACAACAACACTGAAACATACTCAGACCAAGTGAATCACTATGCAAAAAAAGAAATCACTGGAGTGTGCAAGTTTTTTTCTACCTCCTGAGAGGAGCAACCTCCATAAAAATGTTTTTATTTTATTACTACTATAAAATAACGTTAAAAAATCATGCCAGTGTATTTACTGATTATCAAATAACTTTTGAAAATGTTGTTTATACTGACTTTATAAAACAGAAACCAGAGAAATATTTTGACATGGGACATAGTGAGATTAGGGTGACATCATCTGTTATAGTTGGTGGTGTACTGAGGGCATGACATCATCACTCAGAGGCCAGATTTGGTGGAGTGTAGGGGTTGTTTGTCCAGATGCCTTGGGGGGACTTAGAGTATGTGCTTTATTATTCCTGTCCTGTTTTGTGTGTGTGTGTGTGTGTGTGTGTGTGCGCGCGCTTATGCCTGGGCAGTGCAATTGGCTATCTGGTAGGCATGATGTATCACAGCTTCTCATTAGAGAGGCAATGAAAGGCCCCCCACTGTGAAACTGTGCGCTCTGCTCTAGATTAATCAGGAAGACGGAGATATTGTTGAGCCTGGAAATAAAAATCTGCACAACAGGCGCAGCTGCCCACATCTAAGCTCTGCTGGCTTAGTAGTGAAATACATGCAGTGGAAAAACTAGATCAAATAGGTACAATGAGCCAAAGCGTTGGGGTATGGTGAATTGAAATTATTATGAGTGGAAGAAAAATAAGAATTTAGTATTTGAACAAAATGAGTCTGACATCATGTATCCATTGGTCTCAGTACATTTAAAAAAAAAAAAGATTGCATGCATTATATGGAGAGCCGGCTGTCTGTCTTGATGTTAGGTGTTGATTTAGGACCTTACAACCCTATCAGCTTTAGACAGTCTATGTACCTTTTGCAAGCAAACAAAAGCATTAGGCCAAATCCGCCTGTTTACCCAAGCTGCCATCAGCAATCCTGTCTATTGACAAAAGATGAACATTTTCTCTCAAGTAACATAACTGGGCTTTTGTCCCCTCATTAAAAGTACACTGATGGCAACACAATGGAACAGAATAGAGTTATATTAGATGTCTTAAGTGGAGCAACGGCCCAAACAATTAAGAGGAAGGTACATGGGGAAAAAAATTGAAAGCAGCTCTTTTTTCCCCCTCACTTTGCATTGTCAATTTGAAATCCCTCTCTTTTTCTTCTTGGAGGGCTGCCTGTAATGGAGCTAATCTGCCGTCGTTTGTCCGAGCCACAGGAGTTTTGTCAATAACAATCAGCGTTTGGAAAGTGTAATTAAGGCCGAGGCTTTTCATTAGGAGGAAGGGAGGGGGCCGTCTCCAGGGATGGGCATGCCAATTAGAAACTCAGGCACGCGTCGCCGGGTAATTTCAGGGAAAGGAGGGGAAAAAACCTAGGACTTCTTTAGATTGGAGAGGGACCCTGCTGCTCTTTCAGAGGAGTGGAGGAGAGGCTTAATGGCATAATAATCAGACAGGGGTCCCAGGCAGAGATGGTAGGGGGATGCAGGGACTTTTTGGGGGGGGAGGTGAAAGCCTTGTGAAATGATAAAAGAAACACATGGAGGAAAATGCAGGCGGTAAATAGTAGGTTGTAGCGCTCTTGAAAGAAAGAGAGGGTGCCTTGATGAGAACTGATTAATTAAAGGAATAACGAGGCAGTCAAGGGTGGAGTGGGAGACGGCCCTCTCTAATGAGAAGAAAACAAAGGAGCTGTCTTTTGCAGTCCTTTATCACATTGTTCTACAGCACTCAGGGCAAACAACACGTTAAGTTAGTGTTAACCATGTGCATGACAGTTCCTTTATCACCTTGTACTCACCTTGTGCAATTCTGTATTTTCTTGTTACACTGCAGCTTATTCTAAATAGGAAATTTGTAGCTGTTTTTAAGATATTAAGATAAAGCCTTTCCCCCAGATATTTTAATTTAGTAAACAAATTTATGCATTTATTGTCTGAATAATCTTTGTTATCTTTGAATCCGCTGTACTTGCGCTCTGGCCTCTACTTCAGCAACTAATGCCCCTGCCTTTTCAACAAAAGCAGATGGAATATCCATCTACTGTCACCTATTCATCCAGGTAAAAACCCCTTGAACTCTTACATGAAGATAGCTGCATTAGTCAAGGCCAGACCCAAATTCATGTCATCCTGGAAGTCCATCCATCCCAGAAATAACCCTGTTCTCACTGGTCCCTAATCATCCCCCCCACCCCTGCACTTCACGTGCCCCACCGATCAAAACATAAAGCTCTTATTGAACTGTGTTTTCTTCCCGTTTTGAACCCATGTGTAAAATTGCTTGAAAACTAACTGAACTCAGTGGCCCCCTTTCATATGAAGTAATAGACCTTGACAGTAAGCCTGTAAAAGTCAGTTTAGATTTTGATGAGAAATACCTGCCATTTTACTGTAATTTACTTACAAGACCTGACTTTCCCCTCTGTGCCCTGGCATGGGTCCTGAAAAGCAATAAAATAGATTGAGACAGATACTTATCAAGAGGAGAAGGAGGGAAATCTTTTTCTTCTTCCTTCACTCTGTAATGTTATTGGTAACCATACCATAACCTCTCTAAAGTCAGATAAACCCCAGCATGCCCCTCAGGTTAAAGGGTTTCCCGCCACTGTGCTTCATTTCTGAAAGTGAAACTCGACATACTGTTACTCTACCAGCCAGGGTTTCCAGACATCATTTCTGATGGTAAGGTTATTGTAAAACATTTAATAGAGGCAATTCTTTCATGTCAGTGTTTGGATCTACTCTACACCTCTATTTAAATCAGGATTTATGTATCGCTTTGTTTAGCTTCTGTTCAAGGACTTTGTAGCTTCATTCATTTCAGTTTAGTTTACGTCAGTCAATTAATTTGAATTCAAGAAAAACTTGATTAATTTAATTTGGGGACATTTTAGGCTAGTGAGAGAATAAATAAAACAATGTTATTCACGCATAAATATTTGAAAGATACAAGATATTTATAAAGTTAAAACAATGTCTGATTTGACACCAGAAAGGTTCCAGTATTAAAAACTATTAAATAAATAGATTTAAATAACTGTAATTAAATGTTTTTTTTTTATTTAACAATCACATTTCAGGACTACTCTGTAATTTGCTTATTACTATAAATGAAGACTTTAGCATGATAACAACTAACCAGAGTTAAGATTTTGGGCTTGTTACTTACAGTATTTGGTTATAAACATTGATAATGCAAAGAAAAGTTTAACAGCATTACACAAACTTAAATTTAGCTGTTCTTTCGTTTTTGTGTGTGTATTAACTATCCTGTAATCAGTTTACAAGTTGACCATTTCAATCTGGTCCTAATTGTTTGCTGCTTTTGAGCTTTTGTTTACATTTTGATCATGCGTTGGGCCCTCACTATTAACATTTCTAGGTGATTTTTCATCTTTTAAATGCTTAAAAACAATAGATGTCACAGCTTATTGTCATTTTGGATCAGCTGAGAAGTGGCATGTTAAGAAGTCGGGCTTTCTATATGTAGGCTAAGAATGAAACACTGCCTCTCCTAAATATAAACCAAATGTTGAGATGAAAATTTTGTTAATCCACCCCTCACTCACTGAGCGCTGAGCTCTGAGAAGCCCCCGTGTGACATACACACAGAGGGCCTGACAGGACAGGTGAACACAGCAGCGCAGCAGTGTGTTTGTTTTTCTTTTTGGAGTGTGCTACTGTAACTCTCTCAGTTAGCCATCAGGTGTGGTTTGTGCATGTCCTCTGCACCACTCAGAAAGGGAAGGGAGAGGGAGGAGGAGGAGGGAGTGAAATAACCCCGCAAACAAAGCGTCCTCGGGGAAACACAGGGTCAACTGTGCTGGGTTAGGTCGTGCAAGCAAACCTGCAACAAAACATGCACATGTGCTGCCATTTTTCTGGGTTTTGGAAGGATACAATGATGTGAATAAAACAAAAAGTAAAACATTTTTAGATTTGCAATCAAAATCTATGTTCTTTTAAAATTATTTAGCCCTTTATGTCTGTACTTTTTTGCTGATTGGTAGGTCTGTAGCGCAAAGACAGACCAAAAAGATCTCCATGATCTAGTTTCAGTCACACTGATTGCCTCCTTCCAACATGTGGGAAAAAGATGATTATTATGGTCTGGTTCTGCTCTGACAACAGAGAAAACAGACAGAGGAAAGACAATCAGAGCTCATCAGCTGCTTCCCTCACACCTTTATTTACCCCAATCTGAAGGAGATGAGGGGGATTAGTACAATGATTTCTAACCCAGTTATAAGGAGGAATTTCTAATAATTTATTACATCTTGGGACCCTCCACTTGTAATGTTAACATAATTGCATAAGTTGTCAAAGGAGGGCTAGTGGAGGAACACCAGTGGAATATTACACAGGTTTGTGTTTCTCCATGTAGAAATATGGAGCGAGGGTCAGACCTGTGTGGATTGGCTCTGCTGAAGAGGATGCTACAGTAAATGTGTATTTTTGACAGAGAGCCCAGTTATTTTAGTAGATGAAGAAACATATAATGATTAAATTAGATTTTTATGTCACTTACTCAACTGCCAAAGACATAAACCCTAGGTTAAAAGAAAAGTTTAAAAAAATACCAATGTCAAAAGCTTTAAAGCTCAAAGCCCTTTCAAAATGAGGGTAATTCAAATTCGGCTGAAGCAATCATTACATTGAAACCCTTTACTGAAAACCCCTGAATACAGTAAAATGTAGGGAATCAGACAGAAGCGGAGGAGCTGCCTCACATACCCTGCCCTTTCTATTGCTAATGCCAGAGTAGAGCAGAACCAGCTCTTTTATTGTGGAGCAATGAAACTCTTTTTCATTGCTGTGTCCTGGAATCAGACGCTGCAGCTGAATAATGCATAAGGCCTCTTGCCTGTACACTATGTAAATAGCCAACAGTGGTAACAACAGGTTTGGGTCTGCTCGAGTATTATGTAAAGTGAGCAAGGGCAGTGTGTCTGGCTCTTTAGCCTGCTATTGAAGCAGTGGCAGGCTCTTCTGAGCGCAGGGGGGACATGGCCTGTGTCCGGGGTCCGGAGGGGACATGCACAGAATTAATGAGACCAGTTTAGTGCTGGACCAGGGTGATGTCTACTGATGGATCCTGAAGGAGTATTGCAGCTTTGCCTTCATGAACCCACCCCCACCCTTTACCTCTAACCCCAGCTTCTCCTCAGTACTGTAAGGTACAGAGCTCGCTTGAGGACATTTCTGTCCATTTCTGAACAGTACAGATGTGGATTCTATAGGAATCCATATAACTAACAAGGGCCTGTGTGTGTTTTAGCAAAATATGATTTATTATAGACCGTCTGATAGCACGGAGACTACAGTGGTGTTTATTAGTGGCAGCAACCTATTTAGCATTAGATTCTCTTTAGTGAATTAGGTGAAATGCTCCTACCTCACATGATACCAACCATTTTATCATTTAACTTGCAATGCTTTGGGCTCTGATGAACTATGGGTTTTTTGGTCCTTACATGTTCTTCTTATTCTTTTTCTCAGGTAACATAGAATACAGCTGTCCTGCCACAAATGAGTGTGAGATCACAAAACGGAGACGCAAATCATGTCAGGCTTGTCGCTTCATGAAATGCCTCAAAGTGGGGATGCTCAAAGAAGGTAAGAAGAGTAAGAACATTTTTCTTATTCTTGCTCCCGCAAGCTACATATACAACACTATGTATTTTGGTATATAAACACTTTTATGCAAAAATGAATCCTCAGTTGATCCAGTAAGGGATCTACCAGTGGAATACTACAACATCACACACTTGCTCTCATGATATTTTGTTATGTCCCAGACTTTTTTTTTTTTTTTTTACCACCCCAGAGTGAGAGACACATGCAGCTGGCCAGCCTAGACAAAGGTTCCCAGCCCCACTGTCCTCCCACTACCTACACAGCAGTAAATAATGTGCAGTTGAGCTGGGGACAGAAATATGCTGAATAGGTTGATCCTGCCGTCTGAGTAATAGAAATGTAACAGAATTCCGCCTGGAAAGGCTCAGGCCAGGTCCCTGAGCACACACTCGGCACAGTCTCAGCTCTCCTCGGCATATTGATCCACTAAATGTTTTCCGAACATCTCAGCTCTCTTCCTGTGGATGGTTTTTTAAAGTCACGCCAGCAGGGAATTCAGTGACAATTAAACATGCTTCCGATGGATTTGTCTGGCTGGGTTTCTCTCCACCCCTCCCTATCACCACTGACAGAGCCTCCTGAGACCCAGAGGCTTGGCTGCTTTTCTGGGGGGGAGACACCCATACGTCCTCCCTTGCCCTGTTGCATTAGTGGATGTGGTCTCACCTACCTCTCTGTTCATTTCTCTGCCGCTTTCTCACTTGTTGACTGTTTCAAAAAATCCAGATACATGAATAATGAAAGATATGTGGCTTGGGGGTGAAGTGGTGGTGTCATTTATTCAAGTCTCCTCTGGGAGCAGCTCATGGACTTTGTCAGGAAACATGTTATTGTTTGTTATTTATTTTTGCTATTTAGCTTTTCTCAAATGCTGATGAGTGTGTTTCAGGCGGCACTTATATATGATTGGCCCTTATGGTTATACAGTGGTATAACTACTCTGCCAGTTAAAAAACCTCATAAATGAAATTCTGTAAAACCCTACACTTTTAAATTTTCTGTCAAACTCTGTAGAGTTATATATATTCCACAGTTACTCCTCCCATTATTCACTGGAGAGTGGGATTTATAGATGCATATATATCCAGTTGCCACCTGAAGCCTGAGTCAAAGGCTGTATGGATCTCAACACAGTAACAAAATCCCCTAAACTGCACGCAGCCAGATAAAGCCTGAGTGCCAGAAAGACAGAGTAATCGCATTACTATCTGATGAAAAATTTATGCCAATAAATCATCTTGGAGAATAGGAGACCACAAAAATATGTAGCCGTGGCTATAAATGAACGACCAGTGTCAGGTCAGAGGAGACAGAGTGTTATATGCAGACTTCGTCTAAGCCTGTGTTTCTAATGCACACTTCTGTGTATTCAGCACATTCCCCGAATAAGAATGACTCTCCTCTTTTACACGCTGTCTTCGCTACATTGCAACTATTGTGACAGACTGATTGAAGTCTTGTCATACAGTTTCCGTCCAATAACTGATTTCTGTCACCATTAAAATGATGAAGCACAATGAACAGAGAGATGTGCAGCAAGACGAAATGGAAACAGACACGTGGTCTGTGTAAGCTCTGTGAAGCCGTCGGCTCAACGCCACGCTCAGGCCCGGGGTGTGGAGATGGCCACCGCGCATGTGACCGCGATTGCCACTTACTTTCATTACTGCAGAAAGGTCACAATGTGTCTCACTGGAAAATCACCTAATTATAACTTTACAGCTCCAACAAAGTAGTGCTGCCCCCCAACGAAACAGAAGTTTAAATCCATCAGTGTCTCTGAACAAATAATATTAGACATCTTCAGGAAACGTAGGTTAGATATTTCTGTTTTTATTTTTAGTTTATACTCTCAAAAGCTAAATGCAGTATCTACCGATCAGGCACAAAAGCTGCAATCAATATGTTCATATCTCAAAGCGTAGTTTGAGGTGTAAGGAAAATGGTTTTCGAAGATCAGCAGGCTGATTACAGAAGACCTGTCTAAACCCTGTGTTGAGTCGCTGTACTTTTCCTTGACTCTATAAAGGAGGAAGTGATCAATAGAAGAATCAAATGTCAGGGGCAACAGGTTTTTTTTCTCTGATCAATGGAAACGGATCAGTGCTTAGTGCAAGAGAGAAGACAAGATACTATTGAGAGATTACATTGAGATCATTCAGGGCAGTTGCTCTCTACACTGACTTCCTTTGTCTCTCAGTCATCCACACAGATTCCTCCACGTACATGAACATGCACCACTAACAAAAGACAATAGCTGTTTGTTCCACTGTTCTTAATGTGTAACAGTGTACACCACTATAATGGTAGAAATTATCCGTATTTCATGTTGTGACAGTTATGGACATTTGCTGAACAAAAGATGAAAATGTGTCTGTGCTGATACACAACACGCCTCTCATTGTTCAGCAG
>NW_018127893.1:326418-331870 GCF_001952655.1 Monopterus albus | reverse complement strand
TGTCACAGTCACATTCACAACTTACAGGACATACGCACAAACCGTACTAGACTCACATGTATAGCTCATGAAATACTAAACATATCATTGTTATCATATGATGAAAGATATCTGTAATGTTGAAACAAACAGTTACAGTGGGATTTGAAGATATAGTAATGGTAATAGTTTGCTGAGGGAACCCTCATTAAAACATTTTTTTACAATAATTTAGGGAAATGTGAAGTTTACAGTAGTTTAACTTTTTGATTAGCAGCACTAGCAGGGCTGTCAGCTCACGAGGGATATTGTAGCTAACCTGTAAATGAAGTCTGTGATGATGGTGTGAGTATGGCAGCCCCTGGTGCAGCAGATGGCACAGAGTACAATGCATGACAATTTTTTCCGCTACCCTTGCTCATCGCCACTCATGATTAAAAATGCTGCAACACTCTTACAAGCATGTAAAGCTGGCAACAGGCTCCCTTTCAAAGAGTGCTGACGGCAGTTTAGTGGGGCGGCTTCCTTGAAAGGCAAGAGTCACCGTGCCTTGCCATGTGGCCTTCTGATTTTCCCAGCTAAAATAGGGCCCGCCTAAGCCCCCCTTGGCATTGCCAACCATCCCAGACATCCTGACACTTTCCCCAGGGAGAGACACCCAGAACAGGTGAGGGACTCAAAATAAGGGCCCCTACTACTGCTGGCCATACAAAGTGAGTGAAGACAGGCCCTTTTGTAGGAGTATGCTTGAAAGGGGATTATTATTGTTTTTGGAGAGAAAGAAGAGCCCTAGGTCAGCTGGCCCCAGCCCCCACCCCAAGGTCTGTGCTAATCCATGCACAAATGCCAGCCGCCTTGGCCAAAAGCCCTCTCCCCCAGCACACTGCTTTGAAGAGATGATACCCGAGCTCACCCGCTGCTACCCTTGCTGCACCGTCTAGTGGGCCATAAAACAGTGAGATGACTTTAGATGAGATAGTGCTCAACTCTATTCACACATTTACAACACACCTACCTACTGTTCCCTCTGGAGGAAGCACAACAGATCAGCCAGCGTCAGCTCCAGGGGCCACCAAAGGCACATACGCACCTCACAAAGACACATAAAAAATTCTAGCCCATAGTGCCCAACAGCATGAGCGAAGGAATCTGTCTAGCCACTCTTAATCACTCTCTCTTGCTCTCTGCCTGCGTCTGGCCCTGTTGGACAGTAAAATGAGACAGGTTAGTGCCAAACTTTAATTCCTGTCAGCATCTGTTAATTATGGCCAGGACAGTTCTAATTAAAAGAGGCACCCATCTACCATCCTCGCTGGCTTTACACTGGCTGACACAGCCGCATGAGTCAACTGGCAGAGAGGATCGCGGAGAGTAGAAGCGCAGCCACCTGGCAGCGGCCGAGATCACTGGGAGAGCTGGAAGAAACTGCAGAAAGCAGTGACATCAGGTTTGACAATGAGAGGAATTTTCCATTACTACAGTCTCAGCTGACTTGGAAGATGTTTAAGCACGTAAAGCCAGGCAGCAAGTGGATGGTGTTTGAAGACTATTCTCAAGACACTCACTGAAAAAAAAACTATTTCTTCATAAGATACACATAAGGATGAAATTATCCTTATGTGTGTGTGTGTGTGTGTGCGTGTGTGTAAAGTACAGGTGGCTGCCATAAGACGATTCCCTGGTTCTAGCTGGGAAGGATGAGGCTCTGTTGGGAACTGGGGGTAATTAGGTTAGTGGGTTGTCAGTGTCAGGAAATTGAAAGACAATCCTAATCAGATTTGCGTTTCTAGGGAATCAAATAATTTATATAAGTAGACGAAATCTCTATTCTACAGTTACATGATAATACAGTTTACTGGACCGTCCACCCTGTTCTCCACCCACCCTTGCACTCATTTTTTTGGAGAGTGGGTCTGTGTCCATGTAAGATAACTAGTGAAAATCAAGATGATGTTTTGCATAAATCCGCTGTAGAATTCCTCTTTGTTAAATGAAGGCCACTGCGTCTGTCTTACAGTACATCATCTGATCTTCCTATCCCCATGTTCACTGAGTGACCTCCAATCACCATGCATGGGACACATCCAAACTTATCCTCTCCAAGAGCACTTGCAAATTGTATTAGGCTCATTTGCAGTGGCCACACAATGCTCAGGTTTGACACCATCCTCCTTGTTATAAAGTGATGAAATCATCAAGGAAGTGCTCTGGCTGTGGGTGTTGTTTGCTCAGAGGACACAGGAGGTTGACAAATTAACTCCTCCTCCACCACAAGCATTTCATTGAGCCTCTTCTCCTCCACCCTTTAGTATTAAATTTGTTTTGGTGGGGGGTACATTATTCATATAAGGTAAATTGAAGGGATTCTCCTGTCTTCGCAGGATTAAAGGTATCAGGGACATTTAGGCTGTACGATAGCAATGACATGCTGGTCCAAATATGGGATGTGGGATATAAATGTTTGCATACAATTACATTAAATAACCAAATACCTGCCCGGTGGTATCCAATAAATAGACTGTGGTAGATGAAATATTTTAACTATGTTAAAAATTAATAGAAGAGAAAACACATCCAAATGGAAACATTCTTATCAAATAATGAGATAATAAATAACTTATGTTATGATGAGGCAGGCTTGACATTTACAGTATCAGTGTAGAACCTGCCCCCCCAGGTGTGGCTGGGGGTGATAAGGCCTTAGTGCTACTCCAGTGAAAGAGGGGTGAAATAAGGGTCTTTTATGGGAAAGCAATACCTTGTTATCTATTTGCTGTATGACAGCTGATGTTTTGTACAGTGTGTGTGTGGGACTATGTCTTTGCTTGTAGACTGGTTACGTTTTTTTTTTTCTGGTTACTGAAGAGCACACACCTAAACTCCCTCACACACATACACACACAAGCAAAGAAGCATGTGGCCGGCGGCTAATTAGTATGCAGTCTGCCTCACCCCAAAAGATAAATAATTAGAGGGCCAGTCTGTGAGATCGTTGACCCTGCGTTAAATATTCATATGTTTAGACCTGCTCTGGGCTCAGCTGTGTCACAGTAGACCAGCCAGGCATGGACCACATATGGGAAGGCAGCCACACCTCTGACACACACACACACACACACTGGAATACATGCTCTCACACACAGAAACAGACGCACACGCTTATGTCCCTATACACTCCTTTTGCAGTGCTTACACAAGACCAGCACAGTTACTCACACTACGGCTTTTCCACATGAGCCAATACAGAATATAGAGTTTCACTTCTGATCGTCCTTCTGTATATTGTGCTGGTTTAATAGATGGAGGATTTCTTTTGCATATTTTTGTGTCTGTACTACTCTATCAGTTTTTATCTAAAGTTATTAATCCACTATTTCTCCATCTTCTTATTTACTTCATATCCCTTCAAATCTAGTAGAAAAAATGCACCCTCTTCATTTGTTCTTCTCTTGTTGTTTCTACCACAGGGGTTCGTCTTGACCGCGTGCGAGGGGGTAGACAGAAGTACAAGCGGAGGCTGGACACAGAAAACAATCCATACCTGGGTCTGACGCTGCCGCCTCCCACCAAAAAGCCTCGTGAGTACTGCTTCACCACTGTCTCACTCCTTTGTTGGCTTCTTATGCCAAGCCAGGGAAAGCTAAGAAAAAACTCTAGGTCAGACTTATGGTCCCCTGTCTCTTCCATGTTTGGACAGTTAAGGGTCCAGTGGTCAGAAATTGAGGCAAGGTGTTGGTCGGGCCAGAGCTGAATTATGAAGAATCTCTGAGCCTATGGCTCAAGGTGTCTTACATTTTTACACAAACATTTTTTCTCACTTGCATACATAAGGATAAGAGCTTTCACTGTCTACATATGACTTGTAAAATTCAAGCTCCAAACATTAGTTTGCATAATAAAAATAAGAAACAGTGCATATGTGCGCACCATTGTGCTGTGTATAGAAAATTTCAGTGCATGTTTATGTTTCACTGAGTTTTGCAGTGATATAACCTTTGACTTTGGCTTTGCTTTGACATCCCCCTCCTCCCTCCTCTATCCTCAGTCACAAAGATAGTGTCTCACCTGTTGGTGGCAGAGCCAGAGAAGATCTATGCCATGCCTGATCCCACCATGCCGGAGAGCGACATCAAGGCTCTGACCACACTGTGTGACCTGGCTGACCGTGAGCTCGTGGTCATCATCGGCTGGGCCAAACACATCCCAGGTATTAAACTATTATTAAACTCTCTCTCTTCTTCTTTGCTCTTTCTTCTCTGTCTCTCTCTGTCTGTCTTTCCCTGTCTTCTGTCTCATACACACTCTGAATAACCATGCACGCACACACAGGTAGATAATTAATGACAGCAGTTCCTACAGCCTCAGGATGTGTGGAAGATGGAGGTTGTGCAGAATGGACTGGATATAGCTGTGCAAGAAACAAATCAATAGAGTGCATCTAAAATCCCAGCACTGAATGGAGACCAGGTGCCAATTTATGCTTTAATCACCAGCGAGATTTAGAGTTGGGGACCTGCTCAGTCAAACAAGACATCATATCACACACACATATATGCACACATGAACACACACAAGCACACACACACAATGAATTATTGATGGGCATAATCATGTTTCTTCCCTGCCCCATAGACATTCTGATAGACGAGGTTATAAGAGGCTGTTGAATTAAGGATCTAGCACCTCACGTCAGCAGAGATTTTGCTTCCTTCAAGAGTTTTCATCTGATTTTGACAGAGAACACATTGTTTAGCCACTCTTTTTTTCTGCAACCAAGGCAGATTCTCCTTGATCTTGAGCTTGACCCCCATAACTCTATAACATTACAGTGCTGTAGGCACGGAGGGGGGTAACAAACTAAATGAATGTGTCCCTCAGTGGCACCTACATAACCTCTTCTTCTCATCATCATAAGCTGGACAGGCACACAGCTGTCAGCGTGCAGGAAATGTGCGACATCACTATAGCACTGCTGCACACCTACTTTGTCTGCCTTGCTCTCTCTCTCATGTACACATATACAGTTGTGTTTGTGCATTATATTGCTTCATTTAGAAGATGCATTTCA
This sequence comes from Monopterus albus, assembly GCF_001952655.1. NCBI lineage: Eukaryota > Metazoa > Chordata > Actinopteri > Synbranchiformes > Synbranchidae > Monopterus > Monopterus albus. Next base: position 326,823 of record NW_018127893.1, on the reverse strand, counting down.
GTCCCAATTCATAGATTTGGAGTTACTATATTTTCAGTAAGATGGACTCCGGCTGACCTCATGCAGGTGCATTTTGTTCTGAAAAGGTATTAGAGTGTTCCTCAGAAGGAGAGGTATTAATCAGATACAGATCTGATAGTAAGGAGATTAGAGACGGATATACTTCCAGCCCCCGGCCTCGGCCTCGGTCCCAGCCCCGTACACGTCTAAACTGTTTGGATCACTTGCCACGGGCTCTGCATGGTCAGCAGGCTGAGAGTTTAACCAAGGAGCTTACCCAGGGCTGGATCACAACTGACCCAATAACACACTCTCATCATTGTGACCCAAAATTACAGGAGTATCACAAAAATTACAACATCCCAGTGCTAGTTGCTGAGCACAGACTGAAGAATGGAGGCCTGA
>NW_018127893.1:260265-326408 GCF_001952655.1 Monopterus albus | reverse complement strand
AACTACTAAATATTTCACAGGTCATCTGAGGCCACTGAGTAACCGTAAGCAATAGTTATTATAGCAACAATCTGTTTTGTTTGTGACTAGGATTTGTGATTTTTATCTCTCTTAATATGTTTAATAACTTTTAATTTTCATCCTGAAGTGCATCATCATTCTAATATGTGGACACTTTAACTGGGATTTTATGTCATAGTGTTGAATCACTGTTAATCCGATTATACTAATGCTCATTGTACAGTGGATAGATTCATAATGTTAATGGGATTTGCCTTCCAGATTGTGGCAGAGGACTTGTCTTTCCAAATGTGTCGATAATGATCATTTAACCCAAAACCTGGGGCTGTAAGCCTTTTCCAACTGTGAGCGAGTACCTAGAACTAAACAGCTGCACTAAACAGTGAGCAGTAGATTATTCTGGTCTGCTTTTGTATAAATACACCCATTCACACACACTTGTTTTATATATTATAACTTTTTATTTGTCATCATAAAAAGACATATTCTTTTTAGATCAAAAAAGGCAATTTGACATAGTAAAGACCTCCTGTTTAGCACAGTGCTTAGTCTGTGTCAGTCCCTGTGGTGGTGTCTGTATTAGGACAGTGGTTGTCCTCTGGCCATGAAATGGCTGCATAATTGAGTTGTACATGGCTGAACCTGATCAGAGACGGTTCACTGGTTGAGCGAGACTCTATGCGCTAACACTCCATGCACCAACGGTACCCCAGGGCAGCCTACCACGCTCAGCTCCTACTACATTTCTCCCTCCATCCACTCCGGAACAAGAAAAGAAAGGGAGAACAAAAGTGTTGATTGCAGTCTGATAGATTTTTGTGGCCTTAGGCAATAGAATTAAAAAGATTAACAGTTCATTATGAAGTAGACCACATTGATTAGGCCATTGACAGATGGGCCAATAACTAAAATCCAAATGTAACAATTTAAATGTCATGAAAATTGGCACTTACCTTCTTCCAACTAATTTGCCCTGTTCTCAGCTACCATTTGAAAACATGTTTCAAAAGTGGCATAATGTGGAGTAGAGTGGCCCTATTGAGTTTTAATTAGAGGGCAATCAGAAGATAACTAAGCTTTATCATTAATGTAGATGGTATCTTTGCCTTCCAGGATCTGATGTCAACTTTGTCATCTCAGCAATATTTTATATACTGTACCATTAAACCAGTTTGCATAAATGAAGGTTTTACAGTTTTATTTTTAAAATGATTTTAAATAAGAGTGCAATCAATCAGATCAGATGCACCTGTTACCTTAGTTTAAAGAGGTAGATATTGAAGGTTGGGTTCATATAGCAAGAGCCTTGTAACCGCTATGCTATTGCCAAGGCTTGCCTTGTCGTATTTCTGAATCTGCCTTTGATTCACTGATTAACATCTCAGAGCTTTTGGACACTAGTGTTACTGCTCCAAATAGCACCATGAAGCAGAGGCTAACATGGCTGTTGCCTGAGGAGGGCAGGGTCATTAGGAGCAGTATTAGGGGGATGCTGACAGATGGCCTGCTGCTGCTAAGGTGCTAACAACCTTTGACACATATACGTAGCAGTCCACTGTCCACCCCACAGGCCCTCTTCCTTCCCATAACATTGCATTTCACTCTGTCCAAGAGGTCCAGGGAGGAACTGAGAATACTGATAGCGCCACTACACTAGAACACATCTACCACCTTGGCACTGCGTCCTTTGTGAGGAGTAGCAGGATACTAGCGTGACCCTTGTAGCTCTATGCCACCCCATATCTCTTCCTACCCACAGTGGGGATGTTATGTGATCATATGTAAAAACTGCTTTGCATGCTGCTTATTAAAGAGGCACACATTGTTTGGTGTTTGCCGGCTCCGATCCCAGCTTCCCAGGCCCGGGTGTTTTCAGCTGGGAATTCTCGGAAGGCTAAAGGGCCAAGTAAACACTAGCACTTGGCTTCTGCTTCTGTTGCTGCGTTGCTCCAACACAGTAAAATATATTTTTACTCTGGCTTGTCACCACTAAGGAGTAACAATATTTAAACAACATTTGAATTGATGTGTGAAGTTCATTCTTATTTATAATATTAAGAAATTAATCTCCCACCCTCTCATGTGTTTTGGTATTAGATTCAGACCAAATGAATCCAATGATATAGGCGTGTTTGCATTGTTCTGTTCATTACCGGTGTTTGGGGAATATTCATCATCTGTGCCTTATTAGATTCCACCTCATCAGCTCCATATTTGACAGACAACCGCCTGGCTTGTTAGTTGTTAGCACAGAGGCAGCGATGTTAAAAAGCGATCGCGCCTATTGTATGTTGTCGTATTTGTGTCAGCTCAACCCTCCACCATAATCACCCATCAGCCCACCCTCCTCCAACCCCCCTCTAGGCTCCTGTTTTCTCTTTGCCATTAAATTGTGAAATCTACTTACTGTGTTGCCAGCCTGATCCCACTCAAGCTTCGTAATCTCCTTGTAATAGAGTGTGAATACTGCCCGGCAATAAATCAGCACCTCATCAGTGCACTTTATTAAATATAGACACCAACAGACAGCTCTTAGTATATTCAATTTACCCTCTGACGTAGGCTTCAGCACAGGAGATAAAGATAGATTGAGCAATCAGGTGGATGCTGAGGCCTGAACCCAGACAAGAGAGCAAGAGGAAGACAGAAAAAATGCAGGGAGATTGAGATGGGCGCGTATCAGAGGCAGGCAGGCAGGCAGACAGGAGTATGCAGGGCCAGTAAGGGGACATCTGCCAAGCAGGGTGGGGGTGGGCTTTGTTTAGTCACTGTGACACATGAGCAGGTACATACAGCATCACAGTTATGTGTGTGCACGGTTCAAATTATCGTCATGTTTAATTTGTGGAAAATCTGCAGAACTTTTGTATTATCTGTGTAGAATTTTATATCATATTTTATATTGTTCTGAAGATGCTGATGAGCAGCACAGCACCATCCTTCACAAAGGAAATGTTGCTTGATGGCAGCAGAGATAAATTATGGGTAATTATGGTAATGATTAAAGCCTGATTCGTCTTGGTCTTTGGGTTTCAACAGAGATATGTAACATCTGCACTGGGCAGTGAGACTCCGGTGAGGGTTAAACACTGCCCTGCCAGGGTCAGGAGGTCAAAGATTGCAGATTAAAACAAGCGGATTACTGTATTTAACATTCTTCAACCTCATAACATTCACAGGCTACTGGTCAAATCACCCATTTCCCAGCTACTTACCCTGGGATAATGGGCTGGTTATCACATTGAAAGGAGGCAGATCACTGAGTCTCCTGAAACTGAGCACCAGAGCTGAAAGTAAAAAAAAGATGAATTTTCACTCGTCAACCTCTTCTTTCACTGAGTCAGATTTTGTTTGTATTGACATGATTTTATCCAATATAAAACAGCCTTTGTGTCATCAAATCAGTGTCCAGGGAAAGCTCACAGCAAACTGAGCTGTTTGTTTGGTACGTCTGGCTGGACTTCAGGTCAAATTATTTATGTCAAGCACTGCAATTTATTACCAAGCTGCTATCGATTGGGTCCTTCTGACACTGTCATGTAAATTCAAGAAGAATCATGGTCCACAGCTCCGAGTCTCACACACACACACACACACACACACACACACACACACACACACACAGAGCCACACAAACAAGATTGGTGCACATACACACCATTATGAAGCTGCTCAAAATTGCCTTTCAGTCCTGTATTGGTTATACATCTTACACCATAGTATGTCACACTGCCAGATCAGAGGAATCTATATAAATCAAAGGTGCATACATTTTTTTTTCTCTTGCCTTCACTGTCTAAAATAAAAAGCTTTGATATAGAATAAGCTTATAGTGGCATGATCATTCAGCTCAGTTTGAGGTTAGAAAAAAGATGTGCTGAACCTCTGGGGTCCTGTTAGGCAGTTTTACTCCAACTGGAGCCCGGAGAGCACTTGACTTGGCTGAGGTGAGATTGCCGCTGGGCAAGAATCTTCAGGGCCTGCTTGTCCTTCTGATAGCTGGCCATGATAGATCAGCCTCTGTCCAGCCAGAATGACTCTTTCTCCTCTTTCCAGCTCCCTTTCCTTTTTGCTCTCTTTTCTCTTTTCCTTATCTCGCCCCTCTCTGGCCCATATCTTCTCCTCTTTTTTATCCTCCATTTCTCTCCCTCTCTCATGCCATCTTTTCCCTTTTCTCTCTCTTACTCCCTCTGTCTGCTCTGTTGTCTGATTTAGGATGAGTTACGAGGTGGCTACAGCTGGAGGGGGCCACCGTGCCTCGTAATTACATCTCTTTTTATTACCCGTGCTAATGGCCCGCAGGGAGAGGGAAACAATAATAAATTAATAGAATATGAACTCCAGCTCAACAGAAATCTCCAGCATTTCATTTTGGACAGTCCTGTGCTCTGGCAGATGAAACGGTTGCACTGATTAATCTCTGTTAGGGGTTTGAAGCAGCCGTCTGTGGGTTTGGGCTGCCCCCTCCTGCCCACAGCTGAGGGCTTTTGGGGAGATAAAGGAAGAGATGATTTGAGCTGCTGTTGTTGGTCTTTAGTGGTCTTGTTTTCACCCTTGGAACTACACTATGAATAATGTTGTGCTATAGCAGTTAGTGGTCAGTGCTCGGCTCTGTGGTGCTGTTTCTCTGTCACCTATTTTTACTCTTTTGTCTAAGATTGAACTGATGCTCATGCAGGATACAATGTCACATCTGGGAATTTTAAAGTGAAAATCCCTTTCAAACATAATTGTAGGATTCTGTATAAGTGGGATGTTTAAATCAAAGTAAACTTAGAAAAACTCTGCCTTGTTATTATCTCTGTATTCCTGCCACAAAGCCTTTCAGACAGATATCTGCTGGTGCACTCAGCAGTGGAGTGGAAAAGGCCCTTCAAGCACGCAGACAGGCCTCTCTGATTTGGTCAATATTGTGTCATGTTTGGTCAAACCCCGCCAAGGCAGTGGGCTGGAAATGAAGATGTAAATATTGATATTTCATTAGAGGAAATCACCCACTCCGCTGGCACTTAACCGGGCCACCTTCAGAGTGCGGCGGCCGAAGCGCTGTGTGACCTGCAGAGTCGGGAAGTCACTTCATTACTCGATTAAATTGAGTGGAAAAAGGCGAGGCAACGACACAAGATCCCATTTGGAGCGATAATTTAGGCCCTGAAGAGAAGGGATGGAGCAGGGGAAAAACACCACCTCTCCATCTCACAACACTGGATTAAATTCAAGGACTTTTAGCGTCAAAGGTAATTGTAGGCTGCTGGGCTGTATGTGTGCATATGGCTGATAGGTGTCTGCTGTATCAGAACAACTCTAAAGCCTCTCCAACAAGCCCCAAACAAGGCCTTCACACAGGCTGTCACATTGGGAGCAGCGTTTAGTTCCGCTTCAGTCCTCCTTGGCATTAAAAGGCTCAACAGAGCCTTGTCTGTGATTGTGATGCCAACCTGATGCAACAATCAAGACCACGTCCACACTCGCATGACAATTTCCCTTCGGCCAGTCCACATTCTGTCCAACTTAATGGCCACGTATGCAGACAAGGAAATAGCGCAACAAAAGATTTAAAGATGCTGCCTGGAAATGTGTAATGGCACAGGCCTTTACAAAATATGCCTTATTGCTTCCACTGATAATAGTCAAATGTTTTGAGTGCTTTCTGCAGTTTGCTTTGTTGAGTCTAATTTGGGCGCGTCAGACCTCTGACCAGTCCAGCCAGGCACCAGCACCGTTCTGTTAGCACTCTATTCTACTCACTATTGATTCCCCTTCAAAATGTGAAGGCCCTCACATTCTGATCACAATCTGTTAATTAATGTATCCTCCAGTGCTTCCCCTGCAGTGGTCATCACCACGATAAGGGAAATTGAACACTCAGGTACTACCCTTCCTGGCTCTTCTGTTCTCTCTGCCTGTCTCTCTCTTTCCGTCCTGTTTCACTTTCTCTCATGCTTTCTCATCATGGCTTTTATTCTTCTCAACCTGCACATGTATAGATGAGTGTGTGTATGTGTGTGTGTGTGTGTGTGTGTGTGTGTGTGTGTGTGTGTGTGTGTGCGTGTGTGTTCGTGGTGTGTAGGAGGCAGTAAACATCAGGCTGGTGATTGCACCACAGTGAGAGTATTTATATTTAAAAGAAAAAATGGGGTGTTGGTGAGTTCCTCTGGTCAATACTGTCATCTACTGCTTCGTAATTACACAGCGGCAGGTAACCTGACAACAGCAAACTTGTAAAAGCAATAATATTAATCATGGGTGGAGCTGAAGAGCCTAATATGCTGTCAGAATTGGCCCCCTGCAGGCACATTGTGCAAGGGGACGGGAGATGGAAGAAGAGAGTGGGGGTTGGTTAATGCAGTTTATTGACAGCTGAAAGGTAGTAGAAAAGTAAGAGGGATGAGATGGCTCCTCACTCTCTCCCTTTCCTTTTGCCTTTACCCAATTTAATTTATTTGAATTTCTCACAGCTCATCTTTGGGGGATCTAGCAGTTTGTTTTCTTTAATGCTCTATTCCGAGCATATGTAAAGGTGTTCGAGTAGAAATGATGCCCGAGCCAATTCCAACTCATCAGTTGAGTAGGCCCAGCTTGAAGCATGTGGCCCCAGTGCTCTGTGGGTGTGTGTACATTCAAGTGTACTGATGTGCATAAGTGTCCCGATCCTCATGTGCACATGTGTCTGTTTGTTTTCCTGGCTAACACATTTTTGTGTATGGATGTCCCTGTGTGCCTGTGTGTGTACATCTCCTCATCACCTCCTGCAGTACCATCTCTCAGTGCATGTCATGTCCTCAACCCCTCCAATAAGAATGTATCTCGGGTCTAATCCCCCTCACATCAACACAAGTGTGACAGGATACAAGGGATAACCATATGGCTTTGTGTGTCATGGACCTTTGCACCGATTTACTGTCCCCACTTACAGTAAAGCCCACTCAAGTGCTGTGACACCAGCTTCAAAGAGGACCTTCCACTGTGCATTTAAAATTAAATACCACTCGCTAACATGATGCCTTGGCATTTATTCAGAGCTACCGAGGCTCGACAAGTCATGTTTGGCTTACTGATCAATTCAAAGTGCTGTTTGGCTTCCTTTTATTTTCTCTAAAATAGCTTCAGTGCATATAAGAACATTTTTGTTAAATCATGGAGGAGGCACAACTATTCAGTACAATCCAATGATCCTTCCTGTCCTCTCTGTCCTTCCAGGGTTTTCTACTCTCTCTCTGGGAGACCAGATGAGTCTACTGCAGAGCGCCTGGATGGAGATCCTCATCCTCAGCATTGTCTTCCGCTCGCTGCCGTACGAGGACGAGCTGGTGTACGCCGAGGACTACATCATGGACGAGGAGCACTCGCGGCTGACGGGCCTGCTCGACCTCTACGTCTCCATCCTGCAGCTGGTCCGCAAATACAAGAAGCTCAAAGTGGAGAAGGAGGAGTTTGTCACCCTCAAGGCCATCGCTCTTGCCAACTCAGGTGGCTGACACTGACACAGGCGATCACAGTTTATGATTCATCAAATTTCATGTGCATTTTAAATAAGACTGCATATAAGCATTAGATTTTAAAAAATAATTTTTGCTGAAAAGATTGAGTCAAGTGGAAAAGTCAAAATATTTAAATTACTGTAAATGAAGTATTTTAAACAGCGTAGTATTTTGTAATAGCAACATAAAAGTTGTGCTAATGATATTGAAATGTAAATCAGTTATTTGAAAAATATTTGATTCTAAATAATCCTCTAGTTCAGAGGCACAGACCTCTCAGTTGTTTGGAATACATATGCCAATTTTTTTTTGCCAGATATTAAACTTGATTTTATTCCATCATTTTATTTTGTATATCTTAAAAACATCTACATAGCTGCACTATATTTTCTGATAAATGTTGTAAAGTAGAGTATTAGGTTAATATAACATAAAATTGTTTGAAAATTTAAAATATTCTGTAGATTTTTTTTTTTTTACAATAAATTAAGTCCCAAAATGCACTTTTGACTTCAAGCCAACCAAGAGGAGGCAAAAAGATTTAAGCATTTTCCACTAAAAGTCACTACTGTAGATGAAAATGTTAGTGACATTCTGCAGGTGTATTTCTCAGAATATTTCACTTTTTCTTGACTGGACCTCTGAGGAATGCGCGCGAGATAGTGTAACATCCAGAAAGTGTGAGGTATTGTCTAACAGAGTTTCAGAAATGACATTTCTTAGTTTCTCAATGTAACCTTTAGTTTGGAGTGTGCGACAGAAAGATGGAGAGAAGATAAGGGCAGTGTATGGAAAGAGAGATGGAGGAGTGAGCTTTTTTAATTGAACACCTTCCATGTTGTGGTATTTCTCCTGCGCTCTCTCTACCCTCCCTCTATTTCTCTATCTCCATAACAGTAGCTGCAGGGCACAGCAGCCACGGGAGATAAATTTAGCATTTCATTAGGAGCACAGGGGCTGTCAATAAAATGTGTTAAGCCGAATGGAATGTGTATCAGGGAGTGATAGGCCTCGTTTGTTCCAATGTGAAGACGGCACGCTGCTATTGACAGGCTCCTTTTGAGGAGGCAGGACCTGTCCCGCTCTGATCAATGCACGCCTGGGTCACCAGGCCATTTTCACTTGTTTTGTATGGGGCTGAAAAATGAAAATGCTGATGGTGGGGCTTTGCTTTCAGACAACAGAGCTTGAGTAAGGAGGTGGGGTGAGGGGGAGAGGAGGCACGGGGGTCGTGGAGAGAAGAGGACGAAGAGGAGGAGGAACAGGGTGTCCGGAACGTGAGAACAAGGTCTCTGGGAGATCACTCTCCCGGGAGCCCCTCTGCCTGACAGCTGTGAAAATTCATAGCGATTGATTTTGTAATTAGCAGTTTATCAATCGGATCGACGTGGGCTCACTGATGGATTGCAAGGAAATTGTTTCTTCAAAGTTGTTTTTTTAAAGTCTACCCCTCCTCCAAGGACTGCAAGCGGTGCGCTCGCTGTCTGCTGCCCGCTTTCCCTTCCTATCTGTTGAGATGTCTCTATCTCTTTATTTTCTCCTCATTTTCCCCCCTCATTGCAAAACATTTAATCACAGTGCACCTCAAATCAGGTTTATTACTAAGGTGTGTGTGTTTGAGAAGGTGAAAACAAAATATTGGTTTGATAATGCGATTTGTTAGGTTGTGAATCCAGCCTCTATGAAAAGAACATAAGACACAAAAGACATAATTATGTCACACCTCATCCTCAACAAAAAAAAAAAAAATTTTTTTGCTTGCCTTTTGTTCTTCCATCCTCCTCTCACCTCCCTCCCACATTCACTTTACAAAACGACCTACTTCATTTCACCACTGTGGATTTGAAAACCGTCAGGGTGAGAAATGTCTCAAGGACTTGGGAATACAGTTGTTCCAGTCAATGAATTTGGGGCGAAGTCTGAAATCTGTTTTGCCTTTTATTGTCCCGTGTGGTAAAATATGCACCGGCAAGGTGAGACGAGTCAGGCAGCCAATGACACGCCGCCTCCAGAGTGTCAGACACTGGTTAACCAGTGAGAGAAAACGCAACCCCGGACTGTCCCTGAGAGCGGCCGGGAGATAGAAACAGAGGCAGAGAAAGGTGAGAATGACAGGGAAGTGCTGTAACATGATGTTCAGTAGCATCAGTAAAAAACGGCAGCACAACAATTGTGCTGGCTGAAGCTGCGAGACTTACAGTTTTTGTTGTTCACTTTCCAGAAAAAAATAAAATAATACCAAAAAAATCACAGGAAAATTTTAATTTGTGAGCTTTCACTCCCATATTGGCATAACAGCAGTCAAATAAACCCATTTACTCTGATGGTCAGAAACATTACTGAAGGACAAGAATTCATTAAATGAAATTAAAGGAAGTGTTGTATTCATGTCACACTTGTTTAAGGTGTCCAGTTCTCCAATACAGCCTCTTCTTTTCCTTCTTTGTTTCTTTTTTTTTCAGAAACAATCTGTCCTTAGGAACAGAGAGGTGTTTAATGTGTACTCACTCAGCAGAGATTGGGTGCTATTTGTGCCATTGTTACTAGAGGATAACATTGATTTTCAGTCTCGCTGGTCAAGGGCCACATGAATATCCCGCCCACGCCACTAAAGAAAAAATATATAAATAAATAGAGGAAAGCAGATGTTGTTTTTTCTGTTTTTATGATCTATTCTTTATCTTGTCAGGGTATGAGTTATGCTGATAATGTGTTCCTACCTTACTGCTACTGACAGAGCAGTAAAGATCAATCATGAGATTTAATTTTGTTTTAGAAACATCCATTTCCCATCACTCCTGTTATATTACCAGTGTCTCAAAGTGCAAGCTACATTTCTTACAAGTTACTTTTCTTTCAAATTTGAAAATCTATCAGTCTTCATGCTCCCTTCTGTGTTCTCGTCCTGCCAGACTCCATGCACATTGAGGATATGGAGGCGGTGCAGAAGCTTCAGGACGCTCTCCACGAGGCCCTACAGGACTACGAGACCAGCCAGCACCAGGAGGACCCACGGCGGGCGGGCAAGCTGCTCATGACCCTGCCCCTGCTGCGGCAGACGGCCACTAAAGCCGTGCAGCACTTTTACAGCATCAAGGTGCAGGGCAAGGTGCCCATGCACAAACTCTTCCTGGAGATGCTGGAGGCCAAGGTCTGATCAGAGAGTGGCTGATTGGCAACAACGGAGGGCTGCATTAGTGATACAGACAGTGACCTGAACCAAGGCGGAGGGTATTCAGGAGAAGGAGACCCCACTGACTGTGCTGGACAGGACAGAGGCTGACCTCTCTCCCTCCTCCTCCTCCTGGGACCCTGGGACATTATCAAAAAAACAAATGCAAATCTTGGTTATTAGTATAAATATAAAAATGATGCAGATTAATTTAAAATATATAAGAAATACTATGTACAGTAATGATTTTGTTGTATTTTGCTGTCAGTGGTCATGTTATATATGAAGGAGCCCTCTGCTCCACAGCATCTTCAGAATAAGTAGTTGCTAGTTCTTGATTTTAAAAAATCAGTTCCTTTTTTCAAAAAGCTTTGTTCTGTTGACAGCAGAGTTGTCAACAACCATAAACAAACTCTCTTGTCTCACAGTTGTGTTTTTGCCTGGACTCAACCAGGACATGTATATATTTATTATTGGAAGACTGAATGTACAGTTCAAAGTCTGGTGAAGTTGGTGGCCATTTTCTCTTGTTCCCCTCCTGGAAAAAAAAAGAACAAAAATTGTTACCTAAATGTGAACTCTTATCGGTTTAAACGTCCTTGGATATACCTCTCCAGAGCAGTAAACCTGTGTGATCTTTGTGGCTCTGTCTCAGACTGGAAGACTTGCTGGTCCCATGTTTAACCAATTAGCATACAGTAGGCAGGTATAGTAGTCAGTCGTCTCATTCTGTAGTAACCCAGCAATAAAGGGAACCATGGGGAAGTTGGGCTTAACCTCCTCATGTGCTTGTCAATGCTGCTGTTGCTAAAAGACAATGCTTGTGCGTATCTCAGCCCCACCAGGTGACACATCACTGCACCACTGTTGCACACGTGTGTTTCTCCTCTCCTGTGGTGGTTTTTGTTGGTTGTGCAGCCTGTTGATCCCCAGATTTGGTTATTGTTTAAGCCGGTGAAAATTGCCTCTTGATATGCAAATATCAGATGATCTGATTTGGGCTGTGTGAAAGATGATCAGTAGGTTTTATATGGCAGTATCAAAGGATTTATTCTGAGTGGCAGAAGTCCAGAAGAGTCCATGTTCAAACAATCAGTGGCCCATATGTCAACCGTTCTATTTTGGGACCCTTTAAGCCTGTGACAGTCATCCCACACATGGGGAGCAAGGTGCCCAGCATCTGCTCTCATCATTTTAGACACCTCCTGTCTTTTAATAGCTGTGCTTGCATTTATAGAGCTTCAGCCAAACAGAGGTAAATGGCAGGTGCTGAGCTGGAGTGGGGTGCACTTCACACTGGGTTTATTTTTAACCCGGCAGGAGGTTGTTGTCTGCACAGCCTTCCTCCAGGAGTACAGCAGACAACACTTCTTCTTGACCTCATAATGACACAATGGCCGGTGCAGAGGATCAACCTTCTCACTGGAAGGAGGCAGGCGGGCACCTGTCAGGAGAGCTTTGGATGCCTAAGCATGCACATGTGAATAGCTATGCAAGAAACAAAGTGTAAGCATGCTCCAAAGGGTCACAGAAACCCAACAGTGTGTCAGTACAAGGTGTGATATCTGGTAGGGGAAAGAGATCTTGTAATCTCCCTGTGTTTAGCTTCATGTCCATTACCCTGGGTGTAAGTAGTGCTGTAGTCCAGTCCAGTTGAGCTGTATCGCTTGTCTCCACATGAGAGAGAATGTATTGGAGGTGAATGCTCATACTACTGAAGGATTTTCTGTGATGTGATAAATTGTGGCACTGTCACAACAATATGATACTGTGATCAGAGGAATCCCTGACATTGCAGTAGGGTAGAGTTGCTACCATGCTTGCGATATCAGCACAGATCCAGTAGCTGGCATGCCTTTTTTAAAAACAGCCTGATTGGCCACATATGGTGGAGGATGACTTTCTAACCCCTTCTAGCCGCTGTCCAGTTCACAAGTTCCACTGCAGAGGGTAACAATATAACCTAAGTTATTTTGCTGTTGTGCAGTACAACCGGGACCAATTCTGACTGAAACCATGCTACAAGCATGCTTTTACTTAGATTTGGGAGAATTTGTACACTGTTAAGCAACATATTCTAAATCCCTCTAATCAAATAAAATGTATCCTGTATATCAGAAGAACATCTATATTTGATTTGATACATGACAAAAAGATGTGCTTGTTTCAATAAAAGTGCAATATAAATTAAAACTTTTGCAGAAAATCTTTGCAACTAGAATTTTGTAGTGGCCCAGGGTGATCAGCCATAAGAATCATAACAATGGAAGCCCTCTCTTCTTCCTTCTTTTCTCACAGTATGGCACTGTGTTAAGTAAAAGAGAACATGTCTTATATTACAAGCTGTGTATAAGTGTGTAAATATATCAGCGTCAATACAGTAGGTTGCTGAATACCACTGAAAATAAAGTATGCAGCGCCCTGCTGACTACTACCTCATCATCATCATATTGTCAATATTTCTCAGATTCAACACTTTCTGCTCTTTGTCATCCTCATGTGTGTGTGACATACCTGAGCCACTTATGTTTTTATCAAAACTATTTATCTCCCCCAGTGCTTCTGCCAAAATATTTGTAATAGTAGTTACTGATCTTCTCTTCCCTTTCATTCTTCACACATCTGTTAGAAAAGGTAAAGCATGCTTCACATTGACCACGTGACTTGGCCATCAGTGGGTGTGACCCCTATTTTGGTTACTAAGCAGGTATGTGTTTTTATGAAGATTGATGTGTCAGAGTTGGTCCCTTGATGGTAAATTGCAGACAGGGGCAGGTGACAGATTTCCTGCTTCTGTGCCTGGAGTATTTATGGTGTGAAAAAGATCATTTGGCAATGGTGTACATTGATATCTCTGATCACTGAATCACCAATATCTGTGTAACTTTTACAGTATGTTTTGATTTTCAAAAACGTAAAGGATCGATGAATTAAATACTCCCTGAACTCTGTGATTCTTTTGTGTTCTGACTAAAAATCTGTTGTAAAGTTAAACTAAGATGAAAAGTTTTATGAATCATTTGCAACCAGTACAAGACGGTAATCTTTAAGGTAACATCTTTTCAGGAATTATGTCTTCAACCATGTCAATATTTGCTTATTAGGACTAAATACAAATTACACCTGAGGCTAATGGAAATGTCAGTTTTGTACGTATTTTGCCATAAACTATAGAGCTAGACAAATTAAACACCATGAATTTCAGTTAATTACACAATTTTGTGCTAGTCCATCAGATGATGAAATATACAGTATAAGCAAAAAGCTGAGAGGACTAGAAAACAAATCAGGGGATCCCCAAATCTTTAGGATTCAGTTACTGGAAAACATTTTACTATGTGGAGATATTGTAATTATATTAAGTTCGGGAACGGAACCAGACTACGCCTCTTCGGTTTTAACGCTCTTTATCGCACTCAAACCTCCTTACTGATGTATTCCTACGGCTCTATTAGCGTTCCACACTCCAGCCCAGCAGGTGACGGTAACTGACACCCCGCCACTAAACACCAGAAGAAGAAGAAGAAGAGGAAGAAGAAGAAGAAGAAGAAGAAGGAAAAAAAGGAAAAAAAGGAAAAAGAACTCCTTACTTCCGTTTTCGCTTTTCGTTTGAATATGGGTTATGCGCAACTTACTTCTGTATACTGCAAAACAGAATCATCCGTTTCCGGTTTGCAACTAGTATGAAATATGGCACTGTTTTACTCAAGATGTCTCCAAGAACTACCAAAGATGAAGATCACGGATGTCCGCCGAATAAGCTATATGCTTCTTCATACATTCACGACTACGAAGGTAGAGTTATGTATCTGTTATCTTACAAATGGAGATGTAGCTAAGCTAGTTCGTAAGCTAACTAGCTAATGTTATCGATATTTACACCGAGCATTTGTCTGGTACACCAAAATAATGTAATACACTACCGGAAAGCTAATTGTAACTAAGCTTGTGTGATGGAAATGCTAAATTCGCAAACTGCTGGGCTTCTAATTTTTCACATGGCACGTCCAAGGCTGATGGTTCTGGTCTAGCATAGTCATGACACTGAAGCAGAAATCCGACGTCCATCTGTTCCTCCTCAATTTCCTCCGGCCGTTGCGTTCTCTCCCACAGTCTTGGTCTACTTGCAGGCAGAGAGTAGTCATTCCAGGCAAACAACACTGGAACGGCTCCTTCTTTCAAACGCTGTCGTCCACCTTGAATTACATCCGTGGAGACGAAGTGTCTACTACATACTGTTGTCGTCCTCTTAATTACATGACATCGCGCATTGGGGAACGTAGCAGAAATCACTGTTTGGATTATCCCGCTTCTGGTATTTGTGTTTTTTATATCTATGAACTAATCAAATAAAACAAGCTCAAAGGACGTGTTTCGCGTTACTACTGTTGTGTCACCCGCGTTCTGCAGAAAAGCGGAAGTGCGCTGACCCGTTTTCTGGTTTGGTCACTTGGCGTTCCGCATAACCTTTATTGCCAGAGCGTGCGTGTCCCTACTCACCACCGATTTACTCTCTCTTCACTGTATTACGGTCCTTTCCACCTGGTCGCTTCCAATGGCATTCTGACCGATGGCTCTCCGCCCTGGAGGATAGGCGCCGAGGGTGTCCTCTGGCCGGGACCGCTCGCTCACGCCCGCACCCCAGCCATACAAGCTGCTTGAGGCCGCCAGTTTCCTGCTGTTGGGGGTCGCCCCTCCTGTACTGGTGCGGCTGCCGTCTTCTCCTTGGCAAGATTTTCTGTTTCCTCTTCTTTTCCCCAGTCGTCCCGTATTCCTGGCCTGTTCTCTCCCCCGTTCATTTCCTCCTTTATTTCTTCTTTTGCTTCCGGGCTGCCCCCTATCCTGTCAGCCACGGGTACCGGGTTACCTGCGGCCACCTACTCCGGCATCAAACCTCTCCCCACCCACCCTTCCTGGCGGCTCCATCTCCGGTTTTGTGGGCCTGTTGGCCGTGAAACGGTTCTCTGATTCATGTCTCTCACATATCTTCAAGCTTATCTTCTCTATTCACTCACCCCAACTGGTCGAGGCAGAAGGCTTCCCACCAAGGGCTGGTGTCTGTTGGGGGGTTTCACATTCTCACTGTTGACAAGTGTTTGTTCAAGGAGACTTTGTTGGGCTTTTCTTATTGTTAATTGGTATTCTATTAGAAATTAGTTTTAATTAAACCTCCAGTCTCTGAACTTACCTAAGATTTTTTGGGTTCAGCCAGTGCCCCAGAGGGGCATGGACCTCTTTAGCCTTCCCCAAAATCATGAAGTTCACAAGCTTTCTCTATCCTTATAGTTCCATTTGTAAGGAGTGAGGGCAGGTCCCTGCTAGTGAAAGAGAAAGTAACCTCAGAATGTTTCTGGCCAAACTGTGGCACCCTGAGAAGGAACTTTATGAGCACTATTTCACATCTCACCAGTTCTTAAGCAAAATCCCCAAAAAGGTATAGCCACTGACCAACCAAGAGACTGATGTTGCCATAGAGCCATGCTGCTAATGTAAACACAGCCTAATAACTCTAAAATGTGTGAAAAAGCCCTAGCAAGTAACCCCCTCTTAGTGTGTTTATGCATTCCAGTATGACCAGTCACATACTGTCTGTTAGTTCATTGACGGGACAGAACAAAAAGCAGATGCGTGGTAGTAATGAGGCAAGCCGATCAGAGATTCACACAGGCCACCCAACCATTCAGTCACCAGCCACAGCCACTGCTGGGCCAGGGGCTGTTGAAAATGGATCCGTCACAGGAAACAGGCAGACAGACACACTAACGCTAATGGAGGTGGGGGAAGTGAGAGGCTGTAGCTCCATTATTTCAGGAAGCTGATATTCCAGGGAGTTAACATATTCCCTTCTCTGTGTAATTATAAGAGCCAATTTCCTTTTTTTGAAATAATGTCTTGCTAACCAATTAATTGTAGTAATCCTCTACATGAAAACAGTGGCGTCACAAGACAAGAGAAAGGATGACTTGAGGAAAAGAAAAAGATGTTGAGGCCCACGCAAATAAAATGTAGAGCGCGGTTGCCACATCTTGTATTTTTAAAAAGAAATGTGCTCCTCATTTCTCATGCAAATCATCCATTTGGACCAGATATCGCCATCAATACGTTTCTCACAGATACAGTAGCAAGGCAATCATTTACCTCCACTGACAGGTCAAAACACCTTTCATTAGAGTTACGAGGCATCTCATCAAGATGCATCTCCGCTCGCAGCTGTATGACTGCTGTGTATTGCTTAAGTGTGTTTCATTATTCCCAAAGCAACGTTGATGATGGTGAGGAAAAGGATTACACGTCAGGGTGAGTGATTGGGTTTGAACAGAGCTGCTGCATACACTTTGTATCAACCCGGGGCTCAAATTACACTTAGGCTGAAAACGGAGCACGCAAATGCCCAGGAGAGCTTGTGGCACAGAAATGAAGAGTGGGCCACCATCTCATTCTCTCTCTCGTTCTGTTTCTCTTTCACACACACACACACACACACACACACACACACACACACATGCACACACTTTTTTATCTCTTCCTTTGTCAAATTTTCTTTCAACCCCACTCCTTTTCTCTTCAGCTTGCTGTGGTCTCCTTGTTTCTGAGGCTCAACCATCCTTTATGGGCATTCTTACTGTTCCACTGATTCTGTTATGTGTATTTATTGCTCCATTTGTGAAATTGGAGGCACCGGCCGACATGCCTATTACTATTGAATAACAGGAACTGGGCATTTTCACAACCGTGGGCTATCAATGTTCCAGACAGAAACCTTACATCACATCAATTTCAAACAACAAACAGATTGTTTTATTGTTGTTGTGTATTATACTGGGGAAGAAAATTCACCCATCTCCACAGCAGAAACTCTGAGTGCCAGCAGTCAACAACATGTCTGAGCATCAACGAAAGGACAGTTTAACTGGCTCAAGAGCAGATCTATATCTTAATACAGTAGGTCCTGGTTACCTGTGTCCTGTACCTGTACCACTAACAGTGTCTGAGCCATGGATCCCAGCACCTCTGACCCTGCCCAAGCCTCGCTTTGCCTGATCAATAGGCTGTCAAAGTGCCTAGCAGACACACTGACCCTGCCATCTGAGATTTCACACTCTCATTGTCCATCTTCACTGTTTTAAGTGCATTTATCAGGTTACATGCCTGCTCTCCTCACCACTTAATGCATGGCTGAGCTGCTGTCCTAAAAAAAACCTAATGGCCATCAGCAGACCTTTGTCCCAGTTTGTCAGATCACTCAGGTGGGTTTCATCAAACCCTTATGCAATCATAGTGTACAGTGAAGGGTGAGACTCTCAGCATAAGTACAGTTTGAATCTCCACTTTCATCTGATATCAATCTGTTGTAGGTGTCAGAGAAAAGCCTGAAACTAGAAAAGAGATAAAATATTATATCAGGCCTTGTATTTTATAAGTGACATTTATGTTTGTTTACCAAATTGTGGTTCCTTGAAAAGGAGTTGCATGAGCAAGCTTCATGATTTCAGCTGATAACCCACAAAATCCCCAGAGAACAGGTCCTAAAGGATACAGAGAGGAGTGCCACCACACAGGATGCCCGTGACATTGCAGTGCTGCAGAGGAAATACTGCTTTTAGCAAAAATCTGTGCACCTGGGTTCTCTAACACTCGAACATCGTAGGAACACAAGCACAGGTAGGTAATAAAATGTATACACACACTGCATGCACACAAGATAACTGCACGTGAAGGGTTTTGCTCCTTCATTTGAGATTTATTTGCCCAACTGTATCTTTATCTGTGTTACTCACTGATATGAAGCTGTGGGGAGAGTAGAAATATTTCCAACTATCTGCTGAATGTATCTCCTTCCACCAATGGAAAACACTGTTGTGGGATGTGGGGCTCTTCTCCTTACTGTTTTATGGCCTCTGCCATATATTCACAAGATCTTATGGGCATTTCCAATTTAACCACTGGTTTGGAAATAATGAAGAGCGATAAGAAACAGAGACAAGCATGTATACGCCCATCAAATGGGGAAAAACTCACCCAGAATGGTACTTATACTCATTTCACAGGCTTTTAACACATTATTGAAGACATTTGCTTCATCTGAGTGTACACGTTCACATTTGCTAGGCTTTTTTTCTTGGGGGGGGGGTGGTAATTTTTAAACGTGAAATCAAATATTAGAATTTCTTATATTTTAAATGAATAATTTAATTTTGGACATTTATGATTTTTCCCAACAAATATATCAATTGATCCTAATTAATTATACATGTATTAAGTTGCTAAATATTGTGACAAAGATTCAATAATTAGTGAGAAATTATTTAAGCAAAAATCCTAATTTTGTCGTGTGTTATTTGTCATTTGTACTATGGATTGTGGGAGGTGCGGGGAGGAAACGGTCAGGCTCAACTCTAGAGGGAAGCCACAGATGGGACTGACCTTTTAGGGATGTCAAGCAAAGGTTAGAACTCTCCACTGGCCTTAAAGCAAATGTACTTCTTTGCCATAATGGAGGAGGCCCCTGCCTTTTTTCAGCTGGAGACCAGGTCTGGTCCTGAGAGAGTTCCCTCTGATGGAATTCTCTCTGCAGAGGCACAGAGAGAAAGAGGGAGAGAGGGAGACTGCTGTCTCCACTACTGACTGCTTTGCTGTGTAATTAAGTTCAACCAAGTATCAAGTTTTCTTGTATCAAATAAATCTTCATGTTTTATAACAATACATTTAATGAGGTTTTTTTGGTTTTCCACTGTGATCATCCTTACTTCCATTTTCATGTCATTTGCAATTGAGAAGGAGATAAATATGGATGGGAGTGAAACAGTCAATAACATGATGAGACTGTATTCAGAAACAGATATGTGATCAACCACCTAAGACCCCAGCTAGGAAATCATCCATCCCTTATCCTCTTATGAGATATACTGTGGAAATCTCATAAATATTGGCAAGACACTCTCTCTGGGGCCTATAGACATACTGTACATCATACAGGACATATTACCACTCGTAAATCACACATTTATATTCATAAATGTGATTTTGTATTTAAAATATGACCCCTAAAGTGTGATATATGGAAATTGACAGATCATATGTGATTCCTGAATTAAATATCATATAGATCTCATGTTTTATGTCCCTTTCTCTCCTCTATCCTTGCCTGAGAAAGGATCCTTGACCATGCAGGTAATTTACAGTGTTATGGGATGAGTGCAAAACATGCTGTAAATAAATAAGAGAGGACCCATTTCATTTTAGGATTGGGGGGGAGGTTAGCTACACCCCCGTACCGCACCCTGCTGCCCCTTTAAAACGCTGATGTCCCTTCACTGGGTGCATCTGTATATCACCCTGAGAAGAAGGGGCTGCAAATGGGGCAGCAAGCGACACTATGCAGTCCATTTGCTAATTTCAATATGGTGTCCGTCTGTATGGCCTTGGGCACAGTAGCATCCCCCTCCTAGCTCACCACCCCACCCCCCTCCCCTGTGTCCCTCTGACCTTGCACTCCATCACAAACAGACCTCACACACACACACACACATACACACATATTGACTTTATAAGGAATTATACAAATCACACCTGCATTTCAGCTCATTCTGTTTTTGCACCACACAACAAAACTAAATTTTACTTGACACAATCTTACAAATTTATTCCCTTATTAGGTCATTAATCACAGCATTTAATGTCACTTGTGCAAGTGGAAAATGTATCCACCAAGTGCCACTTTTTGTCACTCTGAGTCGATGCCTGACAATCATCAGCGCCTTCAAAGGACGTGGATGAGATTCTTTTCATTGTCTTTTTGCAGTAAAAACCTCATGTATTGACAGGCGTTTTAGGAGGAATTTATACTGCCAGTGAGCATGGTCGGGTCAGAAAATTAGAAATCTCAGTAACCTAATGTGTGTGTATGTTTTTCAGTTTTCTCTCCTGGTCTCAGCAACACTGACATACACTGCATATGGCCACGTTTGAATTGCTATCTGCACAACAACCCTGTACAGTGATATGATTATTGCCGAGCTGCACAGTGTAACATTAAATGAGCAAATTAAGTGTGCTTTTGTTCAGATGTTGCTCTCCTGTGTCACCTGTCCACCTTCAGCTAAATTGTTTTTCATTATACAAATTCTGATACAGTAATAATTTGCTAAAACAAAGATGCAACTTAATTTTGTGCCTGTACACGTGCCTCGCTCTTTGATCATGTAACACTGTCATTGGTTTGTCCTCACTGTCCAGCAGATCTGACTGACTGCCATGTAAAGGTTTACTGGCCCATGAATTGTGATTAAAACACCTCCTGTGAAATTATTTATGGTTGTTGCAGTTGCTTATCCACAACCTCCTAACACATCCTTGTCTGTGTGCCTCCTCTCACCCTCCCTCCCATTTTTGTGTGTTTGTGTGTGTGTGAAGGCACATGCATTAGAATGCATGTGTGTGAGGGATAGGTGTTAGAGCAGAAGCAGAGGGAATATTACACAACCCTCTGTGCATTATTGTAATTAGATTTCCCAAGATAGCTCAATTAAGTCATACTGCTCCAGGGACCCAGTGGTTTGTGGTTTGACACTCACTCACAAGGGGTCCAGTGTGTTAAGTAAGGCAGAGAAACTATTACTATATTTGTATAAGTCAAAAACTTCTGTCTCTCTACCCTCAGTGAGGCAGCATGTTTGTTTTCTAGCAGCCTGCTTAGAGAGAGCATGTTAAGGTAGAGCCCATACTGCAGCTCAGCTCTGTTGCTGTTGAAGAATGAAGGACAGCTCACAGTTATCCTAGGACAGCCTTGTGGTGCAATGTTATGTATATTCTAATGAGAAGAGCTCCATCTATAGACCACCTGTTGAACTGCATTCTTGATGAAATCCCCCCAAATGAGAAGGTGCTTGTTCCTCCACTGTGTTAAAGAAAACACTCATGAGAGGTAAATAAATTCAGAGATCTGATTTTACTAGTCACAGGATCAGTCTGTACTGTAGAGGTCAGCTTCAAAGGGCTGTCCTGGTTCCCTGTGATTATTTATTTGTATGAATGACAACAAACCTGAATATGTTTGGAGGAATTGCATGTCATGTGTGGTGACAAAAGGAGATTCAGCACTTTTGATGATATGTGGTTACATTACCGGTCTCAAGGCTGGTGCCGAGTTTAAATGCCCCAGTAACATTTCCTTTTATTTATATCTGCAGACCTTGGCTGAAATAAATGAGTTGAGACAAGTGTGAGGGGCCGATGTTACGAACAATTTCTTCCTGACATCAGGAAACGAGTATGCGCAAGACATTCAACTCTTTCACTGCCAGTGGCTGACAGGCCGTCCCGGCTCGGTAGCAGGAGGCATCTTAAAAAGATTCAATGTCGGCATCAATGTGAAAGTCGTTGTGTCATTATCTTAAATCTTAACTATCCAGCAGGATGAAAGTGTGAGAGACAACCATATCTGTCAGGGGTCGGCAGGAGATGTTTTATTCTCTGTGTACAGTGACTGCCCCTCTCACATGCTGAGATTATTAGTCCCAACCAAGGAAGTCACTCTACAAAGGGTCATTCTGCAGCCTGCCTTCAATTTACTGCCACTTTTAATATTCTGTCATAGTTAAAATTTTTATTGCCCTCTTTTATGACCATATCCTTATGTCCCGTAGTTATGAACTTTTCTATGCAAATCACTCACTTGAATCGAAAATGGAGTCCTGCGCTCTTTGTTTTCAGGCAGTGGAGACATCAAGAAAATCAGCTGCTTGCTTCTGACTTTCTTCTCATCAGCCACATTTCTCTTCTGCTGTGTGTTTTCTGCTGAAAATCCCTTGTTTCTGACGGATGGTGCGGCACAGCTGCCCAAGCCAAAACAAATGAAGACACAGCTTCAGATATTTGGAATCCAAATGACATTGTCACCATTGTGTTTTGTATCAGATATTCAGAAGTTTCTCCATGTGTGTGTAAAAAAAGCAGTCTACTGTGAGAATGAATCCTGAGCTGAATGTAATGATTTTGTCTCATGGACTCAGAGGGGACTGGTTTCTCTGAGCTCAACATTTGTACTCGCTTCACCTCACTGTATTTTCACACTCTTCTTCCTCCCTGATGACTGCCCCATTCTTGTTTTCTCTTCCTTTGAGGCTTGACAGGCCAGCGGGCATCAACAGAGAGAGAGAGAAACAGAGGCAAAGACGATGCATCAGAGATTTACGACTGTGTGGATCTGCCAAGTTTATGACTACATTTAGATTTTGTCCTCTGACACTGTTGTCCTACACGCTAGTTGGTATATGCAAAGACAAAGAGGGCGATGCTTTTAAATCTGCTGCAGAATGGATCATCCAGCCAGCCAGGTGGGGGAGGAGAGAAAGACAGACGAGGCTGCTGGGAGACTGACCAGCAGCCAGCAGGACTGGACTATTGTCCTGATGCCATGGTGACTGAGACCAATCAATATTACATTAGTATGATCATCTATATACTGCAGGTGACTGCCTCTCTTGCTTTCTGTCTGTCTCTCTTTTACACACACCTGCACACATAGGATTGTAATGATAGTTATTTGACTGGGAAAGGTGCACTGAGCTGACCCAGGTGGTGTGTGGATGTGCAGGGGGGAGCTCTAAATGCTCATGAATGGGCCTAATGAGGATGGCAAATGGAGACATAAAGAACAAATACTGTAGGAACACTTTTCACTTTAGTTTGACATACAGAAGCTGCCCCCCGAAGCCCTTGAGGGGGGAATTTGGAGAGGGTGCGACTATGCTTCAAATCCTTGGGAAGGTGGAGAAAATGATGAAGGGAGGAGAAACTGTAGGGTTGAGGTAGCTCACAGTTCATGCTGGTTGCTTGACCTACAGGAAATATATTCCTTCCTCACAACGGCCCACACACCCAGTTTGCAGTTGATACTACAGTGTACATGATCATTTTGCAAGTACAAAGAATCAAAAAGAAACTAAAAGGAAGCAATAAATGTGACATCAAAACTGCTGGAATCACTCACTCCAATTTCAGGCCTTTTTACAACTCATGTCACTGTTTTGGAGCATAGGCATTGCAACACTATTGGATTCATGTCGGGGAATATGGGCATCTAAAATGAACACAAACAAACATCCCAGTCCCCTGCCCTGACCCTGATCTGTGTTCACCATCCTGCTCTTCCTCAAGTCTCAGTCAATGGGTGTCAATACTCTGGATTGGCTGGGCGACAGGGGCCAGAAGAGGAGTCGATGAAGGGCTGATAAGCATCAAGTGGCTGCTTTGTTTTAGTAATGATGGCTTATACGAACACCACTGGCCCTTCTGACAGACACAAACTATGGACCCTCACTTTATTGCATCCACATCTCAAAGTCATGTGTTTCAGAAAACTACTTTTGAACATGTTTGTCCCATATTGTTTTAAATATTTCTCACTTCAAACATTTATTGCAATGCAAGTTGTGCCAAGATTAAAGTTCTTAGAATCCTCCTCCCATTAAAAACTTGCAGGGGGAATTTATTCCCAGCACTCAGTATTGTGAAGAAATTAGAAATCTATAGGTTTGGGAGCAGTAAAATCTTTGGTTTTTATTTTTCAAGCTGATTAATTGCCGGCTTAATGGCATTTTATAATGTTAAATTAACACTTTAACGATTTACTGCTCTTAGTTCTGCAATGTAATATCCAAAGTTCATTAGAAGTAAATCATATGTCATTACTGGTGGCACTGTGGTTATTGAAATGGTAATTTTGATTTATGTCTCAACAAGATATGTAGCACAGAGTAAAATCAGGGATGCACTAAATGTTTTCATCTGAGGCGGTATCCTGTGAAGATGCACATACAGTACACATGTACAAAGCCAGTCACTGTATGCATGTGCACACACACTAGGGAATGTTAGATTATTCAGGAGAAAGCACAGGGCAAACAAAAGTGAGAATGTACTGTATTGCTTGCTTTTGTCTGCTTCCTCATCCCACTTTCTGCAGGCATGTATGGCTGTAGCCTTTACTGCGATCAGCAGAGTTTACAGGTTACTCAGTGACATCTCTTTTATGATATACCTGCTTTGATCACATGCCTTTCTATTTCAGAAGACACCTGCCTGCACTGTATACTTACACTGCAGTGTAGGACTTGTATTGTCATTTTACACCTTTAATTGACTCATACACTCCTGCTCACAGTGTTAATTTTACAATATGTAGGCTGGATTTACAGACATAACAAAACACTAAGATTATGTAAATCGCTACATTATAAAAGGGAGTGCTTGTGATATATTTATTACGTCAATATGTGGGGTGGTGAATAATAAAAGAATCATGTTTTGAATGGATCATTGCCCCTGTTAACATTTAGCATAAAGTCTGTTCCCCCATTGCTTTGACCACTTGCTGTACTGTATGACTGCAAACAATAGCCTTTTACTAGAAGGCCCTCCTCCTCTCCTATGACAGGCTTTTATGGCGTGACAGTTGCACTATACCTCCGCAATTACTTTTCAATTAGCGCGATGAACATTTCCAACACTGCGGTGCAATTATTTTATAGCCCAGTGTCTTAGCCCATTAATGGTGCTACCAACAGCATGGGAAGTGATAAACCATCTGGCCAGGCTCCCAAAGAGATAGAGCACACTTAATGGAGTGAAAAAGTAAAAGCAATTAATGTCACATTAATATAATGATAATAATGCCTTTCCTTACAGCTCTGGCAGGCAGAGCAGGGGACTGGACAGGGCTTTCATGAGCACTGCTAAGCTGAGGAGAAAGAACTCTGCTGGGACTCTGCACAGACCTGCAAACAGCCTGGAGGACAGGGAAAACAGGCTCACTGCTCCTGCAACTGTAAGGTAAATAGAAAAATCATTTCAGCCAGGGAGAAAAAGTCTGACTGGAGAATGAGCTAATATGGGAGCAAGTAGTGGTGCTGTCAGACAATGCTGGTATGCCTAATAGGGATTAGAAGTAGGGTGTTCATTTGAAAATTGATTGATATCTGCTTTAAACAACACCAAGGTATATCTATTAGAATATTCCTGCAGTTGATATCAGTTTATCAATCATGACATGATCTTATTATGGGACAGCACTGTGCAAATTTTCACATGAAGCTTGATTTAAGTGGTGTCTTTTTAGCATGTGTGCCTGCAAATGCACACATGCAAATGTGTATGAGCATGTCTGCATGTGCACATGCACCAAACATTGGTGTGTGTGTGTGTGTGTGTGTGTGTGTGTGTGTGTGTGTGTGTGTGTGTGTGTGTGTGTGTGTGTGTGTGTGTGGCATCGCCTGTCTCAGGAGTAGCTTCCCTGTCCTATCTCCTGACCCCTCTGTGTTCCCGCCGCCCCGTTCTGTTTGTGTTAATTCCTCTACATCTCCAGGGTGGCTTACATTAGAATATCTTAACCACTGGGCTGCATTAGCATAGTGTGATGGATGCTGCTGAATCTCCATGCCAGATAATGTCCACATTTTGCATTTTAAACTAAGCTACGCTATGGACGTGCTATCCATTTTCACAGGGGGAAATTAGGTCCTGGTGGGAGAGCGCCTGGCACTCTGTCATCCCGAGCAAAGCTCCCTGCCCAGCTTTTATGACACCTCTGGGGCACCATACAGAGACAGGTTGAGGGTCATTGTCCAGCACTGGTCAGCTGTGATGTCACATAAACACTTAGAAAACTTGCGTGTCAGTTTACTCCACTTGTTTAAAATTAAAATCTTGCCAAAGTTGGGGATGGAGTGCTGCAGTTTCCCTTCTGCAATATTCATGTGTTTCTGTATGTCCACCTGTCCACTGGTCTTTCTGCAGTGTATGCCGTGATTCTTTTCATGGACTTCCTTTCAAATGAAGCGTGATAAATCATGCATAATTTCCATTTTAATCCGTATAGTCCGGCAAACGACTTGTGTGCATATGTTTCAGTGCAGCCTGACTGCCTTGGCTGTGAGTGTTGATTTCCGTTACAAGGCTGTCGTGGCCCCCCCGGCAGTTGATCAATAGAAATAAATCAGTGGGTTCCTTTATGTGACATGAGATAGTTGTACATTTATAAGCCTCTTTATGAGATAAGATCTCAGCACTTGAGTTTGAGTCACACTCACTGATACACACTCACATGCAGAGCCAGGTACTGGATGCTTATTAGACAACAGAATTACAGCATGTCTGTACACTTTACCCGAGGTGGGATATTCCTCAGTAAATAACCACATACAAGTTATTATGTTTTATCCTTACTGACAGCACTCAACTTGGGTATTGCCAAGCACCAGCCTTTAAATCTAATTGTAATGGAAAGTAATGAATGAAAAAGAACAATGCTATTGTGAAGTGAAGCACTGGATTGTGTTACAGTCAAAGTACTGGTAGGTTTGCAGTATATAAACACTATCCATATCAGTGGAATGATAGTGTCATTGATTAGTTGTCTCCTTGCTTTCTCTTCACACAAGCATGAAAGGCATTGCTGTGCAGCGTAGTAATTCTGTAATGTTCTGCTAATTAAGTCTGACTAATTATGATTCTTTTATGTGGCAATATAAGCTGGGAGTCCCCCCCACCCATTACGATATAGGTCCTTGCTCTGCTTCATTGATCATGATTGGATACCAAGGCCGCCATTTTCTGTTTATTTTCTAATTAAATATTAGCTTTAACCACTTTTGGGGGGGGGGATAATTACACTATTACACCTCCCACCCACTGACCGCTCCAGAATGTGATCAAGTGAGACTCAAGCTTTAATTAGATGCTTGGACATTAGTGTTTTTCTTTTTTCCAGGTTATAGGAAAACCAGGCAGGATGCTTTCAACACCAAGCACATTGACTGAGCTCAAATTACATCCGCATTTAAGTAGCAGATTGATTGGGGAAGGTGGGGGTTGTGTTTACGAGCTAAGTGTTTTTGAATAGAGCTGGAGCGCATACCTCCTCTTCTGTCCTTTCACATGCCCTGTAAAGAGAGCTCCACTGGAATGGAGTGTGGGTTATGTGAAAAACAGGAGGGATAATTTAACAACACATGAGTGTGCACTGGCAAAGACAGGATGCCTCAACAGAGAGAAAGAGAGAGGAGTGTGCATGTCTGCTGGAAGTGGAAGGTGCTACTGCGCTCTCTTTCTTTTTTTCCACAGATGATGGATAGCAACAGTGGGGAGAACAAAACCAAGCATTCCTCATGCTGTCACCACAATGAAACAGGGACATAACAGGATTTGGTCACAATGTGAGCGGAGCACTTCAGAGAGACGCCAGGCCATCATGCCACTTCTTCTGGAAGTCAAAGACTCCATCCATCACATATAATGTCCCCTTAGCATTTGACTGGGGCTAGAGCAGCTGTCTTTCCTGGGACTTCCCAGTCTAACTCACATGTATGTGTGATGAATTTATTGTTCTGGCTTTTGTTGTGCCTTTGTTGTTATTCCATTGAGGAGAGGGGTTTGAGAGGGGTTGTTTTTATTAAAAACGTAAGCACATCTAGTTGTCTCCAGTTGATTTAGAGGAATAGTTCAACATTTTGAAAAATACAGCATGTGCATTTATTTGCTGGCAGAGAGTATGAGAAGATCAATGCCACTCTCACATGTATTTGTCAAATGTGCAGATTGCAGAAGCTTAATTTGGCACAAAGACTGGAAACAGGGGAAAAGAGTGAGCTTGGTTCTGTCTGCATGTTATATGCACCTGTGAAGCTCACTCATTAACATGCTGTTTCTCATTTGCTTAGTCCAGATTAAAACCAAAGTATAGTCTTTACTGGTTCGTTATTTCTTTAAAGTTTTCTTGAGAGAATTATGCAATTTGGTTCTAATTACAGCAAAATAAGAGATAGAGTTCTAAGACTTTTTAGTTAGTTAGTTTCCATTAAATAAATTACTCAGATTGTTGAACCCCAGTTAATGTTTACTATTTATTTATTATTTAAAATATTGTTCTTCATTAATGTTAAGTTGTGTGGGTTTTTTTTTTTTTTGTAGACAAATTTCACACTTTTTATGTGTAGCTCATTTTTTGTCCTCTGAATAAAACCTTCAAGCTTCTGCTAGCTTTGTATTTAGAAGTGTATCAACAGATCAGTTTCTGTTTTTACCTGTAATTGGTGCCTAATTACATGGTTTGTTCCAGAAAACATCTTGGGAAATTCTTTTGGAAATAAAGTGGAATAAGCTGGAATTTAAAGTGTTATCAAAATGCCAGTTCACTGCTTTTCAGGGGGTTCATATGTTGGACTCTTTCTTGGAAGGAGGAATGTCCTGTGGGTCCTTTTCTTAGCATTGAAACTGTGATGTCTTACATCTATTCTGGTTTCTTCCTTCTCATCACCGTTTGGTTTGTTCTAGCTCTATCAGTCTTCTCTATCAGTGGGTCTACACATGGGATGCCCAGTACTAGCAGAATTTTCCACTACAGTATGTCCAGAGCTAAATCGGCTCTATCTATAGAGGTGGGCTGTGTTCCTGTCTGTAACATGAAGCCCCCAAGTCACACTACACAAAGCGAGGAGCAGGAGGGAGGACAGCATTTACAATTGGGTTCATGAATGGTTGGCATGGTGATAAACATGATTGTGTAATGCTCTTGTATGTGATAATGTGAATATTGTGCTGTGGGCTGTGGGTCTGGGGGATGACTAGAGTATGAGGGATTGGAGGAGGGGAGCATTGAAGGGGGAGTTGCATTCTCAAAATTAAAAGTTGTAGCCTATTAGTCTGTGTTTGGTAGCTGAGTACGCGCCCATGCCTAGCACGGCTGCTAATAGGAAAAGATATGTGGAAGTGTATGATTTATGGTTGCACGCAGGCAGGGGTGGAATAATTTGGTGCAGAACGGGTACTTACTGAACAGCAACAACTCAGCTACTTATCCGTACTTTCTGGTGATAAATTAGCTCTTGTTTAAAGTAGCCGGAGACCCATTTTTCATTTTGATTACTACACTTGATATCTCTTTCTTTCTTACTCTCTCTTTGTCAGCAATGGTTCTTAGCATTTTTGTGTATGGTTTGGTGTATGGTATATGTGTTTGTGTGTATTCAGCCCAGCTGCTGGTCGTTAACCCCTCAGTGACTGGACACTGCAGCACCATCCCTTGTAGCAGCAAAATAATGTTGTTAATCGCGAGAAGACCCAGTGTAGCCAGAGTGACGTGGCTTTTCTCATTGACCATGAGCTGTCCCGCTGCCAGCTGGATGCTGGGCTTCCGTCAATCAGCAGCCAACCCCTGCTGGGACCTTCCCCTGCTCAGACAAGTTTCCCATTGATCCTGCTATCGCCTCTCTGACAGAAAGCAGGCTCAGTGGAGGAATAAGCAGGTGAAATATTAAGTTATAAGTCCGCTTCCAATCAATAAACAGAGCCTGGAGCATGGTGGAGCAGGGCTGTCCCCACGGCTGGAACCTCACTAGCCAAAGGGTAATGCAATTGAGGTCTGTGGCTCACCCCAAGGACCTGCAGGGCAAAGCCGAAACTACCCCTACACTTCCTGACTAAGGCTATCACAGTGAGTCTACTGCCAAGTCCTGTAGCGCTAGCTGGCGCCCACTCTTTATTGTCCTCTGGCACTGCCAGCCTTGCCAGTGCCCAGGCAGAGCTGGCCACTCTACAGACAGCATAAATAAAACATATGAAAGGTGTAATGAGAAAAGAGCTGCAGGGCCAACAGAGTCAGAGAGCAGTGTCCATTGATAAACACAAAAGGAGTCCAGTACAATTAAAGCTGGAACAGAAGGCTGCAGAGCCAACAGCTCCACCTTTAGCTCTCACTGAGAGTTGCAGCATGACATTGATCACACACCTGCATGTGTCTCAAGTCCATTGTCCTGAGTAGTTTGTTTGAATCTGAGTCTCTGGCCCTGAGACTGGATAGCTTGGCAGGTGTCAGCGGTTATCTTGGCCTGCCTTTTGTGGACTAGACAACTGAGGAGCTGGTGCTGAGCCCCTGTCAGCAGCCTCCCTGTTAGGACTGGAAGGGGCAGAGGTGTGGGGGCAGCTTGGTAGCTCGGAGTGAAGGCCCTTTTTCCTGCAGGGCTTCCTCTCTGGGGTCTGTTCCTTCAGCCCCCTCTCCACCCCCTCCATGCTTGTACTGCAGACTGACAGCTATCCTCCAGCTGCGGGACATGCACCCTAACAACCCACCACTGATAAAATGTTAATGTAATTAACAGATAATGGCTGTTGTTTTTAGCTGTCAATACTCATAGTGAGAAGGGATAAAGGATCTGAGCTGCACAAAGTCACATTCAGATATCTGTCAGCCATTGCTGAATTCAATTATTTTGGCAACACTACCCCCACCTGTCTTCAGCTGCTGCTGACCCTCATATCACAATCATGGGTCCCGCTCCACCTGCCTTTATTCCACAGAAGCAACGTCTGATCTTCTCCATATGATGTTGACAACATTTCTTCTGGCCTGCTGTTTGACCCAGCTGTGGTGGATTATAGAGGCACTCTCTGGCCAGCCATTTTGAACTTTTTCATATTCTGCCATGTCTTATTGTTTGCTACATTTAGATTAGAAATCATGTGTCTGAGGCAGGCAGCCACAAGGATCCTCTCATCTTAGACAGAACACTGGGCACAAATGCACTTAGCCAGCCAGCCCACCACAAGACAAATGTATTTATATTTGTAACCAAAAACACAACGCCTATCAGGATATGGCCAGTGCTACTTTGGACATCGGCTGTCTGACTATGCTATTTTAATAAGTATCAAGCCCAAACAAGATTAGGCGCTTCCAGTTTACGAAATGTCAGTGAAGGCAGCACTATCACTCATAATAAATGGGCTTATGCAAACAGTGGGGGTTTTGCCATGCATAAGAGCTTGTTTGGTGTGCACCACAGTGATGCTGTATGCTGATATGCAATTATTCTAAAGAGTATCAAAGTTCAGGTGTGAGTCTACCATCTTGCTGTAGCAGCGGGGGGATGCTCTGAGCAACTGCAGATTACCACAGGAATATTCCATGAATAAAGAAGAAAAAACTTGGCACGATAAGGGGGAGCCTGAGAGTATGATAAAATACATTCCATAATGGATGGTTCTCTGTGTATTCATATTTTGTTTTTGGTCCAGCTCTATAGCTGATATGAGTGATAATTCTGTAGCCCTACCCTTAGCTGCATTTGCTCTTAACAATGTCATACTAGAACTCTGATCAGTCCATCTCAAGTGTTTGTGCTCCCGCTCCCTAATTAACCCAGTTTGTATGTACTAATGACACCTAATTATCATTTGTGTAACAAGATTGCTGTCATTGCTATAATGAGAAAAACTCCTTCAAATGTTGCATGGTTTACAAGCGGGTTTCTGTTGTTATTAGCAGAGTATTTATGCAATCACATCTAATTGAAGTGTTAATTAAATCAGGAATAGCATTTTGCTAAACAATGATGCTAAGTAGGGGGAGTTGTGCTAAAAGCCTGAACATCACTTTCCCCACAAACCATCATTGTAGAAACCCTTCAAAAACCCCAGTCATCCTACCCCACACACTGTTCCACCCCATCCCCCAGCAGCAGTCACAACAGAGGAAGGACACCCAATCAGAATTGATTGGCACTGGCTAGTGAAATCAGGCTCCTCCCTCCCACCGCTTCTATGTTAATTTGCCATGCACAAGAAAGTAGAAGGCTCCCTGGGTCTTAACCTTTTTCACCTATCAGTATCTGCACAGATGGATGGCGGCAATCTCAGGTGACCAGACAGACATAAGAGAGAAGGGAATATCAGTAGTCAGCATGCAAATAGATAGTTCACATTGTAAAACATCTAGTAGTTGTGTAGCAGGTTTGTTTGTTTTTGGTAGCTTTAGACCATAGGATGTAACTGTACTTGAACTGTCAGCTGCCTCTTTAGTTTTTGTTGATCCAGTTATAGTTATTTAGCCTCTTGAAATTATGTATATTCCAAACATCAAGAATGTATTACTATTCTCTAGAGTGGGAGGATCAACTGCAAAATAAATCAACAGTGTCTTCATTGACTTTATGTCTGACTAAAATCATGTATTTAAATCTTAAATGCTGAATGAACATTAGTAATAGAACCTATAAATGCAAAAATGCCATTTTGCATATTGCTTTAAACATTTTATACTCTATATGCAGATTTTGAAGGTATCAGGATTTGATTTAAACGCTTCCTTTCATTCACTTATTTTCTCAAATGTCAAACAATTCTCTCTTTGTTACACCGGCGCTTTTACAAAATTCTTACATGAAGTGCATTAGCATTATTTGTACTGTTTTTGAGGCTACAAACAAAGTGTCTTTTGGTGAAATGAATAAATGCTAAGAGGTAATATGTTCCCGATAATACCCTGTATGCCCAGGCAATCATTTTAAACAAAATCAATGGAGTAAATCAGTAAATGTTGAAGCTGCATCCATCGCCCACTCACGGCTCTCCTCTCACCTTTTGCTGCCTCCAAAAGATGATCCATTTCTCTCTTTTTTCATTTTGTTTTTCTCTTCCCCTCGGTCTCATTTCATACCCCAGCCATTATGTCTCTCTCCCTTCCAGCCGGCTCCTGAACAGGACCCACTGGCCCTGATTAATCTGCTGCATTTGACTTAATGAGAGGTCATTCACATATCTGATCGCAATGGCTACAGGAATCAATGATAGAGGGCCACTTGGCAGAAATACTAAGGTGCTGAAAAAAACCAAATGAATCTTTTAAGACTTTATTAGATATTCCTTTGCTCTCTGTACTTGAGTGCATGGTACTGGATTACAGTGTGTAAAATATCTTTTTCCAGCCTTCAAGCGCTTTTGGAATTGCTTCTTTTCAGTTCTGTGGTATTGTAGTCGATGCCTGTAAGTCACATAACTCAACAATGCTATTTAGATTCTGAGTGCAACACTCAGGAGTTGGATAAGGTGAGTGTTTGGGTGTGCTAAGACTAGATACACAATAGGTCATTCAATGATATTACATTGTGATACACACATCAAAAAAGAGAGAGGGATAGCAGACACTGGCTCCCCCACATGCACGCACACAGAAAAACCTTCAGTTAGAAGATTATGAATTGATTTCTTCCGCCCCATAAAGACCATGTCTTCCTCACTGAATGCAGTAAGATGTCCACTTGACCTTTCTTGGTGGGCTGCTTTCTGCTGAATTGACTCCTATGTGTTTGGCCCTGGCCTTTTCAGCACCATGGATGTCCTACATCTGCAGTGTGGCCTGGCTGGTAGATATCACCAGCCTGTCATCACATCACACTCAGCTGTACAAATGCAAACGCATTCTCTGTCACACATATAAACACAAGCACAGTGAACTGCGTAGACATGACAGCCAACAGTGCAGAACAGTGCATCCATCTTGGGCTGCAACAGTGCATACGGCTGCATTTTGTTTAGGCTTGCAGTGTAGGCAAATGGAAAACAAGATGCTGCATGACAGCACCACATGGCATTTTACTTTGTTGATCTGCACAATGTATGTTGCCTATTAAACTGTACTGTAGTGTTCTACACAGCATACTAGCCTGTCAGTGAGCCATTTTAGCACATTATGCAGAGTGAGACATGTGTGTAGAGTATTTCCTGCTATTGAATTTCCTGGTCTTTGTCCAAGTGCCATCTCAGGTCCATGGAGTGTGGTGGCAATGAGACTGGTCAGTGACACTGAGGTCCCGGTCATCTGAACAAGCATCTGTTGTGGATGTTAGCAGCACAGCGGCTGCCCTGTCCTCGCTGTTGGCCCGACACCATTCTGCACCATCCACTGTCTGTCACACCCAGCGCCCTGCAAAGTTAATTGTGAACTGGAGTGGCGCGTTGGGGCCCTCTCGCTAAACAGCCCCTAATGACAGGCAGAGAGACAGCTACACATGTTCGCTGGCTCTCCCTCTGGAGGAGGCTACAGATAGCGCTCCAGCACAGACACTGACCTGTCACAAAGCTGTCAGCAGCCAGCCTGTCAGCCACGTGGCCCAGCACGCAGCCCAGCTATCCCAGGTGCTCGGCTGACAATCTCCACACCCTGTTCTGTCGGCTGCTCTGCCAAGCCTGCTGCTGCTAAGATTCATTAAGGCTTTATTCAAAGCGGTCTTGGCTACTTCATTATGAACACAGAAAAATACTTTGTGGGACACAAATAAACAGCACTTCCTATGCCTTGAATTGCTGTCTAGAGTCAGTGTTTTTCAGTCATCTATAGTACTGGTGTTAAATTTCCAGGAAACTCACACTGTCTTGTTCCACTTGGTCTCCCTTGTTAAGATGACTCCTGAGGTGTACGTTTTGTGTTTATGAAGAATTCTCCTGGTAGTGTAATGGAGCTCAGCACAGACGTATGGAACACATGTGCTAATATCTCCTCATAGGAGCCCAAATGAGCCATTACAGGAGCTAATCTGACAGGCACACTGCATTCAGTTCCCCATCTGCCAGCCGCAGTGTTGAAAGCCACAGTGTGTTCCTCCTGAGTGCAGAGCCCGGATGGAGGGGCCAGATGGAAAACACCCTATTTTACAAGGAAGCCACTGGTCATGGATGCAGAGAGATGCAGCGAGGAAGAGGATGACTGAGGGTATGGTCGCACCGCTGATGAATCACCTAGTTAGGGTGTGAAGAATCAGTCATCCAATTCAGTGCTTTAGCTGTGTAGTTTATGTGAAATCCTTGTTCAGAAAGCTATGGTATCATATCTATTGGGCCATGATGTTGGCCCGTTGCCTCCCCTCCTTCTATGTGGTTTTCAGGTTTCTTTCACACTCTTAATCCTTGGAGAGCAAAAAAATGTGGAGGGGGCAAAGGGGCAATATAGGCTGCTGTCTACCTCTTGGGGAAGAAGACATATAACATTAATGGTATCTGTTAACATCTCCTTAACCCCAATCCCCCTTCCTTGCAGAGCACCTCTCACCCCCCTTTTCCCCCTACAGCCAACCTCAACCCACTCACAACCCCACTATGGTTCCCTCTACCTCCACCCCCCTCAGGCTCTACTCCCTGGGGGCCTGTTTGTTTCCCTGCCAGGGGCACAGGCGGCGGAACACTGATGAGGTGCTCAGGCCACCGTGAAATGCGCCATAACCTGCCAGTGCAGGGGCCTGGTGAGATTGCCGTATTTACTTTTTAATCTGGCCGCCTTAATACATGCGATAAAAACTTTGTCACATTAGATGGTGACAGATGGGCCCGGAGATGTTATTACTGGTCGGGGGAGGCAGGGGGGAGATGGTGTTGGGAAAAGCGGTTGTGGGATGGGGAGCACAGGGCGACGAGTGGGGGTTGAGAGGGAGAGAGGCAATGCCCCCAATCACGATAATTTTTCATCACCCCAATTACATTGTTGAGTGCTTCTCGGCGGTGGCATGTGCACACCCAGTCCTGCTGCTGGGAAAAGAGCGAGGCAGAGAGACATAAATAAAGATAAAATGAGGTGCCCTAGGTCTTCTATCCCGTTGACTATTCCTCTGCCATCTCTCCAAACTGATGGAGGCCCTGTTTAAATGAAGGCTAAATCTTATTTAGATAAGAGAACTGAACTGCTCCCTGGGACGAGAGCATCATTGTTTGTTACTGATGGCTGGAGAGGTGGAGAGGAGGAGGGAGGCTCAGGGAAAGTGACTGGTCTTTGCATGTTCTTATGCTATAAGAGAGATTGAATGCTGTTTGTGCATTTGCAGAAGCAGAGCCATACAGACCACATGCAAAGAATATCTGTCACTATTCAGATGGACAGGTATTGTTTTTGTTTTGTGTGCATTTGCGAACTGAGTCCCTTGGCAATAAAATGTCATTGTAGTATATCCATCCTAATATCATTTCCTATCCGAGGGCTCTCTGTGGTTGTGTATTTCATTGAATGCAATATTAAAACATAGTCATTGTTTATAGTTTCTCTTTATAACTGAGCATCAAAATGTGTGTTCAGGTGTGTATTTGTTGCACAAACATTTAGTTTGAGCTGTTGAACACACAGCACTCAGCTGCCTCAAGCAGCACAAGTTTTGCAATTGTTTTCCTTTTTAATTGTTGTGGAAATTAAATAAGAGTGTTTGTGACATGAATGTTGCAGGTAATGAGAGTCTGAGAGCAGCTGGGAGGCTATGGGCCTGCGTGTGCATCATTAGGAGCTCAGAGGCTCCCAGGCTCCACGCTAGCGTAAGCCGCTAATGAAAAGAATGTAGTCACAGATCTCATTTTTCAGGCAATTCTTGTGTAAACTGGAGATTTTCCAGTGTATGCACAGTGGAACAGGGGCCTCACATAAATCACACAGGCTGGCTGCCTCCAGTAAAAGAAAGCGGGGGTTTCGAGCACATGCTAACCACACAAACATATGCTGCAGGATACTGGAAATCTGCAGTGGCACAGCTAGAGAGAGAGAGAGAGAGAGAGAGAGCCTCTCACAGCACCTACACCTGTCTACACCCCCACCCACTTCTCCCCATCTTTTCTAGCTCTCTATCCATCTCCACCGTCCTGTCCAACAACCCAACCCCCATCCTCCGCCCTCACACACCCCCCTCTCTAGCATCCCCATCCTACCCTGCAGGCAAACCAACCAGCAACGCCTGCGTGCAAGCCGTTGAAATGGGTCATTTTTTAATTAAATACAATATTAATTACTGCGAGCATCATTACCGATATGTGAGATTTGACTAATTAGTGTAATAGTTTTGGAGTCACGCTCATTAAATATGAAAATTACAGCAGTAGAAAGGATTGGTTCCGTGATCAATCTTGTATGGACAAAGAGGAAATGATTTAGAGAATAGCTTTTATTGTACAATTAACTCCATTGCAATCTGCCAGACAAGAATAAAGAGAGCAGGGATTTTGGTCATGTTCAGAGTTTCACACAAGTGCTGCCTTCGGCTCCTGGCTCTCCCTCAATTTCAAATGCAATCTTTTGCCTGTAACTAGATGAGACACTTGCCAAAGCGTACAATACCCTCCAGAGAAGCCATAGCCTCGTCACCCAGTCAGTTAGGACAGCTGCTAAATGGAAGACTTGTTGATCTCTTCACTTCGTTGTACTTTTAGTCTGGCAGCACTCAAATAGAAGAGCAGGTCATTGTGAGTTGACAGAAATAAACTGTTCTAATGATTCATTTTGAGCTTCATCTGAACTCAAAATCTGTCTAGAATGACTGTCCAAAGGTGATCTTTTTATATCAAACACTGCAAGACATAAGGATGTTTATTAATTTCTCACAGTGGGCTTGGAATAGACAAAGAGATTTTAGATGAATTAAAAACAAACATATGCAAGTAAACATTATTGCAAAGAAAGAACAGTTCTCATACTAGAAATAGAGTTTGGATGGTCTCTAAGGTGGCCAGTGGGCACCAAGCTCCACTGTTGTTTGTGTGCATCAGGGTATCTCTCCACTGCTCTGGTAAATACATTGCATAGGACCACAGCCAGTGCATAAGAGCTGAACAGAGCTCCTCTATGTCCCCACCATGTGTATCACTAAACAGCGAGCAACAGAAATTGGCCCTTTTGCTGGAGTGGGCTTTGTATGTTTAGCATTTCAAAGCTGTGAAAATAACCATGTTTGCGCTGCCTCTTCTCTTTCCAGGTGGTCTCTCATATCTGGGCCCTCAGACCGTATGGTACGAGCTGTGTGTGTTGATCAATATGGTATCTGGATAAGGGGAACACCCCTGGCTGGCACCGCAAGTGTGTTAGTTTTAATACAAGTGATGGCAACCATGGCAAAGCAAACAAGATACAAACCTCATTCAAATCAGGCTTTTTTTTTACACAAATGCCATCAGGTACAGTGCTGAGCAAAGACGTCCTTGTAATTATTTATTTATAAATTATTAATATAGTAATTGACTAGATTAATACTATTTATATGAATTATTAATTTCTGTGCTTAACTGATTATTTTCACCAGTAACATCATATTTCTAAGTACTGAACTGTCATTTCTAATTACTCTTTACGGGATTTCAATATTATTCTTGTGCAGACTTCAACATTTGTAATAATTTTGCTATCTATTGGCACCAAGTTGAATGAAACTCTCCATTGCTTATGACCTTGTGTCTTGAATGCCTTTGTGAACCTTTGCTTGTATTCATATGTACTCTAAACATTTTTCCCTCTTTGAATATATGCAAGAATCCTATCTCCAGTCACATGAATACCGGCCCTCCATATTATTGTAATGCTAACCTCCAGACTACATGCCTGATAGCTAATACTTTATCACAGCTTTGCCTTTTTATGGGTCTGGTGTCTCTTTAAAATGATTGCCCCTGTTTTGATCTGATTAATTTTGTGTGAGCACAAACAATTACTTTTCATCTTTATCTGCTCAAAGAATCACCCCTTTTTATGGGTATCATTTATTACAGGTGGACAGCTACTTGTTTATTAGAATTTCAAGCAGCCTATCGCAGCCGTGATCTCCTGCGGTCTATATTTACATTTCAACTTCAGCTAAACAGGCATGACAAACTCACATAGCAAAGGGCCAGCCATGGCCACGTTTCATTTTCATACTGCCTCCTCACGGGCCAGACGGACCGGACTTAATGCAAAAGTTCCTGACATGGTGGCAGAAGGTGCTGAACAGGAGCGAGAGAAAAAGAGAGAAGGGGAGAAACTGAATGAGCGAGGAAGCAAGAGATGAAGGGAGAGAAGGGGGAGGTGTTGGGATGGCCAGAGCAGGTTGGCTGAGTATGTATTTGAGTTTTCAGGTGAGCATCCATCAGTCATGGAAAGAAGATGAGTTCATGGCCTCTGAAATCCATCCATGGCAAGGGGGTCTTCACAGTGAATATAAATATACATGTGTGTGCCACAGCCAGGGCCATACTTGACAAGCCAACAGCTGTTAATTATGAATAGGCCTGCAGAGAGGGAGACAGGCTGGTGAATATGCAGAACCGAAGGAGCTCGCAGACCCATGCAACACAAGTGTCAGACCCCCACTGCACCCAGAGTGGCAGGGGCTGACCTGGGTGTCAATCAATAGCACAGGCCAAGCAACAGGACTGGGAATGCTTGGAACTGACCCAAAACACTACAGTTTGACTCATATAAACTCATATAACTTTAATATTTCATGATAGCAAAAGAAAGTTGAGCTGCGTCTCTTCCTGATATTAGGATATGAACAATATTGATTCATTGGTCTGTTACAAATCAAAATAGAAACCATTAACGGCTATGCAATGTTAATGACCTAAAAAGAAAAGTTAATTTATAAACATTAGTTTAGTTTTCCATGTCTAGTTAATGCAGTAACCTGCCAGGCACAATTTGCTTCTACCTTTAACCTGCAGGCATGGTCCAAAAACCTAATGCAACTCAGAACTAGTGGATCAATGTGATTTGGATATGAAGCACAAAACAGAGTAAGTAAAATAGCATCAGCATAGATGTCAAAAGATGCTAAACATTAAAGAGCAACAATCAAGAGCAACAAATATAAAATCCACAAAAACACAAAAAATTGAATAACAAGACTGCGAGTCATGTTCACTGTCTTAATTCAGTATGTTAACATATTTATTGACAAGCAGTTTAATCATTTCTGAGATATTCATTCACTGAACTAAAGCAGTGGACTGACAGACCATAATTGAGCCATTCTACAAACGCGCTTAAAGTGGCTATAAACAGGAAGGTCTTGAACTGATGGACAAACGCTTCCACTGTGTCCATGGATTTTGAGAGTAAGGAGATGAGTACCAGTGTTTAGGTTTCTTCAGTTAAACTTGGAGCAAATAATAATCACCGAGCGCTGATCAGAACACCTGCTGATATGATACGATATTAGGCTGTAGTGGCTCTCTACCAGTATTGTATTCAGAATTTTAATGGAGTCTAGGCCAATGGCAGGTAAAAAAATAAGCAAATTATATACAAACGGTTCCTGTGGTGAATTCACTGAATAAGTCAAGTTAAGAAAGCGACTCTTTGTCATCCCTAAAAACCCCATTTGTCTTTGTCCAGTCACTAGAGACCCCCTGTGTGTACACACTAGCCATACAGTAGTAGGACCAGGGATAACAGGGCCTGTGCCTTTAACGATAGGAATATCTCCAGGAATTTTAATCAGTTTTCCCCTCTTAGCAGCTGAATCTGCGTTAATTTCCCCCTCAAGGACTTTTATAAATTTCATCATTAATAAAATCAGACATTCAATTAGTCCCAAAATCCAGATTGCCAACTGTTTCATAACAGTCCTGGTCGGATTTTCCCTTTTTTATTAGGTTGGGTGAAAAAAAAAAGTTAAAACTAATTTCATTAATCTAATTGTCATAACTTCAAACCATCTCTTAATTAGTTCAAATTAATATGATTAATCACAATAATGACAAAAATGCATTCAATTACAGGTTTTCAATGGCAAGTGGATGTGTTGGGGGTGATAGGGGCATAAAGAATGAGGGCGGGAAGCGGAGCCGGCTGTGAGAAACGGGATTGGTCGTGATTATTCCAATGACTGACAGGTTATCAATCATGCTGCACTTTTAATAAAGACTGCTGGAACTTCAGTGGAAGGCCTTGCTCAGTTGTCTTCTTTTTTGTTTTATATCTTCAAAATCCTTTGGAACTCTCTGTATTCCTCCATGAAATATGATTCTCCTTTGAATGACTTGAGCTGCACATTTTAATGAAGAAAGTGGTGTGCATAAAAACAAAAATGGACTCATCCATATGTAAATAAAGCGATGGCAGTGCACATATCCATCTCCACTACCTCATTATTGCAGAAAATTGCATTCGTTTATGCGAAGGAATGATATCACTTTATTTTCATTTGTCTGAGTGTTCACTAAAGCTGCAGGTGAGCCTGCCTCCCTCTCTCATTCCTTTTTCCGTCTCTCTGCGGACATATGGATGTGAGAGATGCCCGCTGCTTTGCTTTCAATCAGGGCAACCGATCTAACAAAGCAGGGGAGCAGAAGCATGTCACAATTTGTCACATGCCATCGGGGCACAAGCTGAGCACCAGGTAGACCCTCGGGTGCGTTAGGCCAGGAGGGAGTGATGCAGCTGCCAGTCTCAGACAGGTTCCCTCATGTCCTGTGCTGTCCCCCTGGGACCAGCTACGCAAATGTCCCCAGTCAGCTGTCTGGGACGATTTGGCCTGTGATCAACCCATCTGGAGAGAAGGCTACACTGAGACGGCTGCTTAGCTTCCATCACCCTGAGGAAGTAGTCTGATGATCACTGGGCCCATCAGGGGATAGAGATCTCCTCTGGAGAGTCCAAAACCTTCAGTCCTAAAGACAGCTCTTCACTGTGCCTCTCTTGGCTACTCATTCCCTTCACTACTTCAGACACTGCTGCTTTGATCCCCTCACTCCTGAGCTTTGGCAAGGAGCAAAGAAATTCACCTGCCACCCTAGGTAAAGTCAACCAAAGCCTGCTGGAGCAGTAAGCAAAGCATAGCATAGATACATATGTTATGTCTCCCTGGCAGTGCTTATCATGCAGCTCAAGGGCTCCCATCCTTCTCCCAGCGGTTATATCTCACACAGCACTGGATACATGTCTGATGTATATCTTGGCTGACAGCATAGCTGAAAGCCTAGAGCATGACAGACATGTAAAAGTATGCATTGTATGCCCAAGTGTGCTGAGCATTTTTCGCTGCAGCTTTTACGTTCCTGTACTCTGCTGTGGCATGTGTTTACCAGTGGCATTGTTTGTACACCCCAGTGTTTAGAGGTTATTGGAAGTGATGCAGAACCAGACAGTGAGCGGTGCCATATTTTTGGGATGCTGTGACCACACAGGGCAGCATATGGAGCTATTTACTCTTCTCTCTCCAGAACTTTTTAGACATGTCAGTTGGGCCTTAATCATGCATTTTTCTACATGAGGGGAGAAGAGGAGTATCTGTGCCAAGCTGGCTTCTGTGCCCTGCAGTACACCACCAACACAGTCAATCAATAGTGCACAGTGCCACTGTGTACACAACACACATGCCACACAAGCATTTATAGATAAGCACAAAAAGACATAGACAGAACCTATGCTTATTCTGTCCATTATTTAGGTTAACGTGCTTTAGACCATTTCCTTATTGTCGTCATGCTTTTTAATTAGAGGAAAGTGGGAAACGGTGGATGGGGAACCATGCCTCAATAGTTCAGCCTTTCAGAGATTCAGGGACAAAAGGGGCATTTTTCAAGGTCTAAACCCATCCTCCCCTCATATACACAGCCATCTCAAAGTCCCCAGCCACCCTTGAGAGAGAAGCACAGCCTTCCATGTGCATAAAGTTGAAATAAACTGCAGTCTGTATTTTCACTGGGGAAAGTGAACCCAATTTACACACTGCTCCATTGGAGATGAGCACTCTAGCGTACCCTAGCTGGTAATCTTGCCCAGATTCCCCCTTTGTGTCCTGCATTATTGTTGAAATAAATAACATTTCACTACAATCAGTGCGGGGATCTTCACTTAAATTATCGCCCCACAGATAGCTCACTCATGATCAGCTTCTATATCCATTAACTATCCGGGAAAGTGATTTATTGGTGAAGGGTAAGAAAAAAGGAATGAGGAGGAAAAGAAGAGGAGTCAGTTTGGTTAGACAATAGTGCCCTCTACTGTTTACAAAATGGATTGCTTTCTGAAAAGGGGCACTGTGGAAACTGGCACTGGTACCATCACTGATGTGTTAATGAAGTTTTGGAAAAGGGTTTTGTATGTCTTATAAAACAAAACCAGTTTATTTGAGACTCTAAATATGGCTATTTGTAATTACAATGAGCAAATTGAAGGAGGAGCTTTTCAAACACCTGCAATTTAAAAGAATAAGAGGGTAAACAATGAAAAGCTAATTCAGGACCATAAGGAGGCACGAGAAAGCTAAACTTTTATCATTTCTCTACTGCAGAAGCCTTAGTTACAGTTCAGATGGAAGTATAGGCATGGACATTATGCCCTTTCTCAGCTGTAATTCAATCCAGGGCTCCAGTACCTAACCCCCCTTCCATCCTTCCATTCCCCTCCACCGCAGGCCCTCCTTCCCCACACTCCTGTGATGTGTCGTTACACGCTCGGCTGGATCCTCTTCCATGACAGACTGTTACTTCCTGGAGCGGAAATGCATTTGATTGTTAACATCTGGGCCATTACAATTGCAAACTAGGGCTCTGTACATCAATCAGGAAGTGATTTCAAAACAAAGAGACCGTCCTCCAATCAATCTATTGGGAAGCGGGGGCATTACATGCTCCTGTAATCCTGGCTAATTAGCGGGATAATGGGAATGAGATTTATGAATCTGCTGAGGAGAGTGGAGGTGTGAGGGCACACTCAAATTAGCAGGGATGCACACCAGCCAGGGCTGCAATAAGGAGGATGCGCTGTTGGTTTTGATCAGCTTCTTGCTGCCGGGCCACCTTTGGCTCAGTGTCACTGTAAAAGGAGCGGCACAGGCTAATGTACAGGCACCATGTAAGGTGCTGTTACAGTACATCAAATCTCTGTTTAAAAAGGAGCTCAACTTTATGTTAATGTTCGCCAGAGGAGCATTTTCAGTTTCCTGGTGCTTCTGTTGAACATCTGGT
Source organism: Monopterus albus (assembly GCF_001952655.1). Lineage (NCBI taxonomy): Eukaryota > Metazoa > Chordata > Actinopteri > Synbranchiformes > Synbranchidae > Monopterus > Monopterus albus. Next base: position 282,215 of record NW_018127893.1, on the reverse strand, counting down.
GTTTCACAAGGGAACACTGTACAGTACATCATTACATTATATAGGTATGACATTAGAATGACCGAGGTCCTTTAGACAGCAGATACATTTATTTGTATCTGTGAACATTTAGCTTTGGCTGGTTTCCTACAGAAGCTTTTCCAAACCATAGAATCTTTTCATAGGGATTTTATTCATGACTCTTCATCATGACCACTCTCACACAATATACACATGCACCCATTTGACCAAAATGACACCATGGGTATCAGTTATAAGGATTTATTCTGACAAACTATTCCAATCTCTTAGAACAAAAGAAGGCAACAGTTGCTGAATTTAAAATAAACATGACCTAGGAGTGATATCCAAAACAGACCAGCCTGGAGGACTCACTCTGACACTGATGAGAAAACCAGCTCACACAGCCTGAAGTTGGAAATAGCAATAGCCACTGACAAATAAGATATATGAAAGTATTACAAAATCTATAAAAATGTACAGTAAAAAGTGGATGCGGGAAAAAAAAACTTTAAGACGCTCTTGGCCTAGTCTTAAGGTACTCCAGGAAGTTCATTATGAGCCATTCAAACATCAAGTATTACAGTTTGGAACAGAAACAGTTCAGTAGAACAAGTATCTTCTCTACGCCTTTGATGACTGCTAGCTTTAGTACAGTGTCTGAAAGAGAGCAAACACCACAGAATCATCACATACATAACAAACACTGGGTCATTGGGTATTATTTTACCCTGATACTTTACCCAGGCCTAACCAGTAGGGGAAGAAGTACTCAGATCCTCTAGTAGCAGTACCACAAAGTAAAAATACTCCATTACAAGTAAAAGTCCTGGATTCAAAATGTTACTTAAGTAAAAGTACTAAAGTATTAGCATTAAAATATACTTCAAGTACTAAATATAAAATACAGTATGCAGAACGGCACATTTAATGTCAGTGTATCATATTATTGGATTATATTTATTGATGCATTATTGTGTACATTACATTTAATGTTGCAGCTGCTAAAGGGGGAGCTAGTTTTAACTAGCACAGTATTTTCTTCTAAAATGAAGTGAAGTAGAAGTAGCACAAAATGAAAATACTCAAGTAAAGTACAGGCACCTCAAAACTGTACTTAAGTACAATATGTTTGCACAGAATTAATACAATCTAGTGGAATTCTTGGTGGCCAACCCCAAAGAGCAGCTGTCAAAAAATAACACTGTTACATTTGAAATAGGTGGCAGTTACAGTGTACAATGTATTGTTATGTTATAATGTATTACCCAAACCACCAGAGCTAGTATTTCCTTCAGAATCTTTCATGTAAACCTCTGACACCAACAAAATCGAACCTTGCAGTAGCTTCTGCAGCAGTGACACTGACTGTGTGGCAGTGTGTGTGAGGCAGTGTCTCCCTAAAGGTGGCTGCCTCGGCGCCACCCTGAAGCCTCCTCCTCCCCAGGGGCCTTAGGCCTGACCTTGCCCACTGGTGGGGGACATCTCCCATTAAAGCAGTGCATTGTGATAAGGCCATTTCTTTTCCTTTAGCATCCCTTTAATGTCATCCCTGAAATATGAAGTCATTAAGCGATATTAAAACAGTGCTGACAAACTAATTAACAGAAGACATTATACGGGATGGGCTCGATTAATCCGCTTTAATTGCTCTTTTAAATGGGGGCTCCAATTAAAATTAATAAAGATTTACTGGTGATCACACCAAACTACACCAAGAAGTGGATGTCTGAAGGGCAGCCTAAAGTCAGCAGCCTCCATCCTCAAGTTGCACTCCCATTTGCTCCCAGCGCCCTCCCAGCATCAGCCTCTATCTCTGAGCAAGAGATTAAACAGAGGGACTGTCCCAGTGCCCCACTCCCACAGCTCCTTGGGTGTTTGATCCTGGCTTTGTCTTTTCAGGACCCTGCTGAGAAGGCAGGCTACATTTTTCATTAATATTACAACACTCTCTTACTCACAGACATGCACCGAGCACATTCAGCCACACTTTCCTAAATCACTAATGTAGAAAACATGATGCTGATGATTACAAAAGATTTCACAGTGTCCGCCTCCCTGGAGTCTTTGCTGTGAGGAAAAATCCCGGCAGCGGTTTACAATGACAAGTGCACCCCTGTTTGGAAATTTTTGTGCTCAACCTAATCCGTTGCTGCATATTTAATAGCTTAAAACACTGATTTATAAAGTTTATTTCAGTTTAAAGATTTCATCATCACTAAGAATCAAACTCATCAAAAACGAGTCAGCTGACAGTGAGACGAGTGGAGCGTGATGTATTACAGTGGAGAATCACTAGATGATGCTGTTACTCTTTTCTCTGATCACGTTCATTCATCTTCAACAACTAGGAAACTGGCTCTGATATAAATTCTCTTCGTTTTGTCGCTTTCAGTGCGAGACTCTAAGACAACAGTCGCTTCATCAACATTAGTATTTCATTGAATTTTCAAGAAGTTAAACGCACAACACAGAGCATCTGTTCATACACAGTGTTTTAATTTGATCACCTCCCGCTGCCTTTAACTTTTATTCCATCTTCATTATAAAGTATGCTTCGTTGTAGATTCTCTAATACAGAGCATAATTTCATGTCGTACTGTTTGTCAGCCAGAGGCAGTTAAACAGCTGAAGTATTTTTTTTGTTTTGTTTTCTTTTCTTTCATTATAACAGAGGCCTTGTTCAGAAAATGTCACACAACAAATTAATTGGATCAAAGCATTTTGGTTCAAGAGGCATTTTAATTAAACTGAGAATGTAAATTGATTTACTAAAGTAGACTGATCTAATTAAAAAAAAAAGTTTATTAAAAGAGTACTGAGGTTTATTGTCTCCAGTCTTTGTCATTAACCAGTCCAACTAATGTTTTAATTTCCTTAATGTTATCATTTCTGATGTAATTGGTGCTTGGGCACCTAACAGGTTTTCCAATTAAATGTTTGGTTTGGAGCACTGATGGTGTTACGTGCTTTGTTGTGAAAGGCACATTGCAGGATTTCTGTGCTGTAGGTTGTCAGTCATAAAATCACCCGTGAACATACAATAACAGTTCTCACAGTGTGATTAAAACCCAAATTACAATGATTTACTATTGTATGCTCATTCATGGTGAAATATACAATTGACAGAGAATTAACATTTATCACATTTAATTCACTGCAGTGATGGTTTATATAAAGCTCAAGACATCATCTGTGAATTTTGTGATATGCCAGACATGCTTGTGTGTGTGTGTGTTTGTGATGAGTGTACTTTGAGTGGAAGAAAGAGTCAGCGGATTTGTGGAATTTTGCTTTGGTGGCACAACTGTGATATGAGGTCACCTTGGGCATTAGTCATTAGTAGAGAATGCATTGTGGCTGTTTTTAAGACGTGGCATTTGTTCGCATCCGCATCGGCCACACAATGAATGCAGGCCTTAGAAAGTTGACTTGAATTGGCCTCGGTGAACAATGCGAACAGCATAGTTTGGGGGACATTTAGCAGCTGGCTGCTGGACAAGGATTAGAGGCACCTTAGGGGCTTTGCACACAGTTAAACATTTACAACCAAAAATAAAGCATTTACCTTGTGGGCCTTGTTTCTTATAAACACTGCCAGAGAAAACCATAACACACTAGTTTTATGTTATAATTTAGTTCATCTTTAATTTCAATAGTCATCCAGTTCAATGTTTGTGACTGAAATATCTAAAACTTATTGTACTTTACACAGCCTTTATACCTTTATAAATCATCAGAGCCCGTTGCATTATTTTTAAATGCACATTCTGTCAAGATAATAATTTGCAGCATACTTATAAATCATTATACAACAAACAACAGCAGCACTTTGAAAATTTACACAACATGCTGGTATGAAAAAAGTGGAATTTAAAAGCAAACTAATACTGACAATAACTGCCAAAAAAAAAATTCAGTTCAACTAAAGCTACACTATAAATAATAACATTTTTAATAACATTTCTGCACTCCTAAAACTCAGTAATTCTCTACAGCTAATGTATTGAAGAAGATTATAGGATTAAATACTAAACAGTAGAATAATCCACAGGAACATTAATATTTATCAGTAATTACTTTTTGGTAAAGCAAACTACCCAATATTTTAGACTATTCTTAACTTCTAAAACCATGTGTGTTTTTACAGATTTACAAAATGATTATTCAGGAAACATCTACATTTCACTTCACTAAGCTCATTACAAGAAATGATGAAATAATACTGTTAAGTTGCAAATAAAATAACACCAGTTCCTTCACCTGTACATTTCTCCACTTCAGCCTATAAATATGAAGATGTCTTGAACTCCTCTGGGACGTCGTTGTCCAGTTTACAGATCACCTTGTATATGGCCTTTTTCCAAGAGGGGTCTGAATCTTTGGCTGCAGAAATGGCATTGTAAAACTCATGCAAGGTGATTTCAGCAACCTCCAGGAATCTGTCAGGAACCTGGAAAAGAAGTAAAAAGTAAAAATTTACAAGTGAGGTCATTCTAGTTACAACCTTTTTCTGATATCTTATTAAGAAATAACACTCTGCACTTTGTTAAAAACCAAAACTGTTTGTCAAACATTCAAAGTAATGAAAGGAGCTCATCTTTTTGTTCTCTGCAATTTTAAACCAATACACATGCATTTTGATTAGCTACTCTTGTTTTCTTGGGCTTAACTAACTACTAGTGAAGTGCTATACCAGGAATACAACCAAGCAACAAAGTGTGGTTATGGATCCTGCAGGCAGGAAGCTAAAGTTTAAAATAATTATATTCATGTGAAAGACTTGAGCTCGACATGTGTAGGTATAAACTTATTGATATCTGCGGTTAAGTAAAGGTATGGTATAGTTATAGTTGGGGTCAAAATCTGGTAGTGGCCCTTAAACAAGGATCCATAAAATCATCTCAACAAATGAAGTCTAGATGCAATGGATTTTGGGAGAAACCTCCTCCCTCTGATAGCCCTTGTTTCCCATCCACTGGCCATTTAGCACAACAGTTGTTGGCATAAGTTAGTTTTCTTTCCCCTCATCTCCTGACACAAAAGCATCCCTGGGAAATGAATGTCTTGGTCTCGACGTAAAGAAAACTGTCTCGCCTCTTTCCCACCAAATGGCCTTCTCCCTCGGAATCCACAGCATCTTTCTCAGCATTCTGCATCAGTAGCAATCTCGGCCTCATTGAGGCGTACTGGTCCTCTAATCCTGAGTTGTTTTAAAGGGATTTTGCGGCTTCCTCTTCCCACAGTTTGATAAAGCATCGCTCTAGAGTTTAGCTAATGGCTGTAAAGGTTGACCGGCTGCAGGTGCAGTGTGACACACAACTTGGCACACTAACATACATGACCACAGACATATGGTAGAGCTCTACTTCATCAGGTTAGTGATGAATATGTCCGTTTAAGTGGCAAACTATTTCTTGGCTAGACACAGTATTTCCTTAGATAGCATGTTAGCAAGTACTCAGAAATAGCCCTGCACATAACGCCCCATAAAATGACCAAGGTACACTAACAGGTTAAAAAAACACAAGACACACTGTATCACTTAGCAAGCTTAGAGGTGGTGCTATATAGAATGTATAGATTTTGCTACTGCTGGACAGAGTTTATATAAATAGGCAAAAATCAGATATTGCTTTATGCAAATAATACAAAGTGCATCATGAAAGAGGACGACCGATGACTGACTTACGTGGAAGTCATTGGCTTTATTGTAGTGCATGTTCAGTGCCCGGAACAGCTCTGAGTCCCTGCTAACTGTGAGGTCTGTGATATCACGGATGCCGTCAACAATGGCCTGGCGGGCGTACTTCTCCATCTGGATGTAGTAGAACTCCCTGAAGTTACTGAACCACTTGATCAGCTGAGAGGTGATGCAACGGTTGAACTGGAAATGGAAACGGGGGAAAAAGCAACTTGGCTTCATAAGTTCAAGGGACAGTTCTGTCACTGAAATACAGTGACAAGCATCTGTGCATCTAATGTCTCAGTTTTTAGCAAGACAGTTAATAGCTTGTTGTTAAAGAAGGCGAATAAAAACTGAGGTCATGCTTGAAATGAAATATGTGCTGTCAGAATTCAATATGAGACTCCAATGAGAAATGAAAAAATATTTATATCTCCATGCTCCTCATTTACAAATAAAATGTCTATCTGATGTTTTGGCATTAGAACCTCTACACTGAAAAACAAAAACCCCTGAATTTAGGACCTATAGGGCAAAATTCCACCTAAAGGTCTGTCACAACAATATTTGCTCTGATCTTTTCCCACCAATGTCCAGGGTGAAAAAACATCTGTCAGGCCTCTGTATTTCTAAACTCAGTCTTGATATTAGTCTTGTTATTCTATCTTGTCATCCAGAAAGACAGAAAAAAAAATGCCTAAGGAGCGGGCGGGCATCAGAGACGGCTCTTCTCTCTGGTGTGGTGGGTGAGAAAGAGGCAGCGTTAGGACAGAAGGAAGCTTCCCTCTCATTGACTCAGACTGATAGGATGGAATCAGACACTGGGATTAGGTGGTCTTTTGTTCAGTGCCACTTCCCACCACAGGATTGTAAGCAAGGAGGAGATGTTCGCAGGGCTGCAGCAACAGCATCCTCCCCCCTGACCCCTGGGGGTCAGAGCAAATTGAAAGGCACTGGCCTGCACTGGCTCACAGATCCAGAAGAGGAGATGGAAGAGAAAGTCGAGAGGTGTTCAGAGAAAACTGGAAGGGAGGTGGGACAGAGTGGGAGATGCTGCTACAAACATGAAGGCACAATGAGAATGAGGGGATAAATGGGATGAATAAGAAGCGCTAACAAAAAGATGTAGGTAATGAGACAAGAGAAAACACAAAAAGAGGAGATAGTAGGGGAGGCATGACACAAGACCAAGGCCACAATACACAGGATGTTGTGTTTAGGGCCAGCTTACCACCGCACAAGTCTTTAATACTAACTCTGTGTTGACACTCAATAGCAATGCCTCTCCTACAGAGTCCTTTGTCGCTCCATTTGCTGACTGGAGAGGCTTTTTTAAAGAGAGAATGCCCCTGTATTTCTCTTTGCCCCCAGGACATACTAGCAGCTCAGTGGCTTTGTTATTTAAACCCTCAGTGTTTTTGTTTCTCTCCTCCAACACACTGCTGATTTTTCTGTCCCAGACACACACCGACAAGTAGACAGCGGGGAGTTAAACACAGGACAAACAATTCTGCAGGTTGTTTGACACATTAAATAAAACTGAACTTTTTTAAAAAAATGTGTATTACCTTGACATCAGGAAAGAAGGTTTTCAGCACATTGGAGCTGGGGTAGCGGGTGTAAAAGAACATGAGCTTTGCCTTCTTCAGATGACTTGGGGTGAGACCCTCCTGGATGTTCACATCCACATTAAGGCAGAAAAACTTGACAATTAAATATAACACACAGCATACAGTTTTGTGCAAAGTGATAGCAGATCAGAGTATTATGTTCAGCTAAATTGAATTTCACTAAAGAACAGCTCGGCATTAACCAGGGAGTCAATAATGACCCTAACATGTGCTTATTGGCAAAACAGAATTAGGAATTAGATTAGGGATTTTTAATTAGAGAGCAAAGCACTTCATGTCTGGCAGTTAAGACAGCTTGTTTTGAAATGTTTGGAAAAAGAAGCTGATCTTCTAATATAATTGAGTTGATTTAAAGATGCCATATGTTACAATATATTGTTTTACTAAAAGAAAAAATGCAAAAATGGAAAATCTGATTAAATGTTACAAAAAGTAAAAGTTACAGATTCTATATATTTATTTTTTTGGTTATGTAGTACACAATTTAAATGGTGTAAATGTTATTATAAAATGCTCAGGAGCATTTCCTCTGTAGTCATAATATTTCCTTATCAGGCCATCACACCATACATTTATTAAGGAACCCTACTTTTGAAAAAAGCAAGTTTGGACAAAAAATGTATGTAGTAATGTTCAGGGAGAAGCAGAGCTGTTTGCGCTGTAAAGATAAATTAACCCTCCTGTTATGTTCGTGGGTCAATTTGACCCACAACATAACAGGAGGGTTAAGTGCATAAAGGCACCACATTATATTCCTTTCCAGTGCCTTGTGACAACAGGGTTTAGGAAACAAAGCTCTTCTGTGATGATTTTAAGATCCTTTTAAAGGATCATTTTTTATGAGTGATAATAAATTACTTTAATTTACTTACATTTAAAAAATGATGAAATGTATATATTATTCTAATCATATCACAACATTTAAAAAAAAGTTATTTAACTTTCTGACCACCGGCTTTTTCCCTGAACAGAACAACTTGTCTCAGTAATTTTCTTTGAGCTCCTATGAGCCAAAAACACTGTTATCTTGCACTCTATTTCAATCATGTACAGTCTGACAAAGGTATCCAACAACAAATGCTCAAGACAAGAGCTCAAGTGTTATGGTTGGGAGGCACTTGTGCTTTTCACCAGCACTCAGATGTGACCTTTTAGATGCACCCCTATCACTCTGATGATGGAGAAATAGGTCCTGCATCTTTTCAAGTCTGAAAAAACGCCACTTCCTGAAACAGAAACCAGTGCTTTCTCTGCCTTTGAAAAATTGGCTTTTGTTCCTGGCAATTCTTATCAAAGCCTTGTATTCCTTTTTATTTGTCTTTTTCTAGACTTAAAGTCATTACCCGGCTCAGATTAAAGAAGATGCTGTAATTTTCTATGGGGTTAGCAAGATCAAAGAAAAAAAATTCTCCTTGAAGTTTGTTACTGGAACTGCCCATGCAGCTATGAACCTCAACCAGCCATTGTTCAAATGGAAAAGCTGAAATACAGGGCATTTCTATAAAATTAGGTAAATACTGTACAGTGTATATAAGATATTATCAAATATGTCTTGTTGTAATCAAAATACTTCAGAATTGTGACATTTTGATATGACACCTTTAAAAATAAAGTGCACTATTCAGTATTAATTGTTTTATATTTATATGGTTTATGTCGCCCGTGACCCCGTTTGGGACTAAGCGGCATAGAAAATGGATGGATGGATGGATAGTTTATGTCAGTGAAGTAACAAGATCATTCTTAATTTCAACCACAACAATGCTGTGCAGTTCATTTTTGAACAAAGAAAAATGCAAAAGGCAACATCACTTCAGCTCAGACTATGCCATTTCAGTTAAAGGATATATTAAGAGACATGTAGGGGTTTCGTTCAGCCATGCTCTGCAGTTCACCACACTCGATCTTGACGTGAGGAAGACACAGGTTGTCGACCATCACTGCCCCCAGGGAAGAGGGACAAGGGTGGTGGCTGAGGTGGCTGGATGTCACCTTGGACCTCATAGCAATGGTATCCCAGGGCAGGTCCACTGAGTCTGGGGAGGTCCTGTCCAGTGATGGGGGCATGCAAGGCAAACCTCCAAAGCTGGAATGGGGTCCATACTTGAGAAGGTGCTCGAGGATCTGGCTGTCATGCAGAGGGGTGCTGTAATTGAACTGAAATGATGTCTGGTGCACAGGATAGGGCCGTGTCACTGTTGGGGTGACTGAGCTCAGGGGTGTCACTGCTGGCTTGCGGACCACCAGTGATAATGCTTCTGTCTGGTCCTGTGGGCTTTGGGCCTCAGAGTTTTCATAGTACTCCAGAGACCGGGGTTTCACTGCAGCCTCCTCGGCCTGGGGCTGTTCCTGTGTGGAGCTGGCCAGTTTGCTCCTACTGTCTGCACTCATGCTTAGCTGCATTTCTGGAGATGAGGACATATGTGACTGAGAGGAGAGGTCCAGCCCTGCGGAAGACACCTTCTTGAACACCCTGTCCACACACTCACTAACAGCCTTGGAGAGCTCCTGCTTAAGGGTTTCCTGTAGACTCTGACTTTCTCTCTGGTGTACCACACAGCTTACTACTTTCCTTTGGTCCTTATACTCTGTACTCATCCTGCTATTCTTCTTTCTAAAATCATCTTGAGAGTGTACGTATTGCACCTCAGTGCTTTCACCCGGGATGTCATGCTCAGCAGCAACCTCTATCTCATCTCTGTCTTCCTGGTTGTAAACTTGAAGGAACTTTTCCTGGAGCTGATGCAGGAGCCTTTGCATGCTGTGGAGCTGCTCTTTCAGCTTGTGACACTCCTCGTGCTTGGTGTTGCAGTTTTCACTATTGCAGCATCCAGGTGTTTTGCCCAGCAGCCCCCCAGCACTGTGATCCTGATACTGAGGCAGCCTCTGCTTACGTTTGTTCTCCCTGAATGCTTCTCTGGCCTCCCTCGTGTCTCTGGTATCTGTGTCACTGTGTCCATGCTGCCTGCTGTTGGGAGAACCCACCATGACCCTGATGATGTTCTCCACTCTAGCCCTCTTGGCTTGCAAGTGGTCAGTCACGTGATGCTCCCCCTCTGCGCTGGCTCCTGTAGAAGCATGACTGTTGGGGGATTGAGCTTCCACCATGCTGTCTTTTGAGGAGACACTGCTCTGGTCCTCCTGGCTGGAGTCAGCGGGGGTGGAGCTGGAAAGGTAGAAATGGCTTTCATCTAGTGCCCTCTTGTTGTGGATGGTCTTGCGGAGGAGCTGAGAGATGATGGATCCGCTGGAGTATGAGGGCAGAGGTTCCTCATACATGGCTCTGTGGAAACAAGGCAACATGATGTCAGGTTTGTCGTCCCCAAGGCAGCCTTCACTGGAGTTATGCATGTTCTGGTTAGAAAGACTGAGGTTCATGCTGACTGGGAAAACTGGTTAGGAGGTTATTTGGAATGCAGCAATCTGAAAAGACACAAACAATGAACACAGTTAAAATAATAAGTGATGAAAGAGACCCATTTTAAGAATAAGATAACAACATGTAGCCTTAAATCCCTTTACTGTTTTTAAATGTAATTTTCTATATTGCTTATAATGGAGTTTTTGTGTGTGTTAATTTAACTCCGATTTCTGGTTACATTATAGAGTACTCCAAACCAGTTTTGGCCAGTATCAATACTGTAACAGTAGCTACTATCTTGTATTCCAAAAGCCCTCAATCCAAGATGGCTGATGAAACCTCTGTGAAAACCTTCTGATCAAAAAGATCAAGACAGGTAGAAAAAAATATTAGTATGAACAGGAAACTGTGATTAACATCTCTGTGTTTTGTAAACCTAAATTTAGAGTGAAATGTAGTGTTTATACCCCCCAAAAACTACTGTCCATGAATGTGGACACCATGCAACAGAGGACTTAAATTACATTACAAGTCTTGTTTGTGTAACCTGATATTATATCTATCGCATTTAATCAAAGATTATTTAAATTAATTAATATTATGATAACCAGAAAAACCAATATATTATCAATAGTAATCCTACAAAATAACAGTACTGCAGCGATTCCAACTTTACACATGCATACAACTGTGAATATTACTTTGGGTTTTTCATCTCTGTTGTTCCTAAAGCATGTTTTGTTGTTTCTTAATTTTAATTTTACATAAAAAAACATAACCCAAAATAGATATGATTTTCCTTATTGCCAGCTGTGGTTTTACACCCCATTTTACTCCTTTGTTGCATGGTGTCCACATACGTGAGCAGTTCAATAACTTTAAATAAAACAAAATTTTGTAAAAACTAAAATGGATTTAAATTTTAGTGCACTTTTGAATATTAAAAACATTCTTTAGAAACTCTTGATCACTTTTCCTATAATTCATGCATGTAATGTCTACATATCAGAGAAAAAGTATATTGTGTTAATCTAATACAGTAATATTTGGACACACATTGTAGTTCACCGCTATTTTTTTGTTTTATAGAATAATACGAAGGACATCAAAAGTATGAAATAACCCATGGAAGTAGCTACCAAAGCAAGAATGTGTTTAACACAGCAAAACATTTTTCATATTCATGATTTCTGGAAGTAGCCACTGTTTGCCTTGATTACAGCTTTGTACATTTTTGGTTTTCTTTCAACCAGCTTCTTGAGGTAGATGCCTGGACTGTTTGAAATTAACACTTGCAACTTGCCTTCTAAATGTGTTTAAGACCAGCACTAGCCAAACTGGTTCTCATCTCATCTCACCATCAACTGTTTGGAGGAGACGGCGTGAATCAAGCTGTAATAATCCAATTTCTGCAAAGAAAACTCTACTGAAGGAGATCAGTAGGAATAAACTCAAGAAACTCAAGGAATGGACAATAAACCGAATTTGTACTTTGGTCTGATGAGTCCAAATTTGAGCTTTTGGGTCCCATGTCTTTTTGAGACACGGAGAAAGTAAACAGATGTAATCTGAATGTGTGGTTCACACCACTAAAGCATAGAGGAGGAGTGATGCTGTGGGGGTTGACTGATGACAGTCCCCAAACTCAGCCACTATCAACATGGTCACCACAATATTTTGCAGCAGCACACCATCCCCATCCGGTTTGTGCTTAGTGGGGCCATCACTTGTTTTTCAACAGCACAAGGACCCAAAACAAACCTCCAGGCTATGGAGGTTTGACTTAATAGAAGAGTGATGGAGGGCTGCATCAAATGACCTGGCCTCCACAATCACAAGACCTAAACCCAAGCAAAATGGTTTGGGATGAGTTGGACCGCAGAGTGAAGGAAAAGCAGCCAACAACTGCTCAGCATATGTGGGAACTCGAAGTCCTTCAAGGCTGCAAAAGCTGGTTGAGAGAAAGCCAAAAACAAGCAAAGGTGGCTACTCTGAAGAATCTAAAATTTAAAACATGTTTTACATTTATACTTCTTGTTTTTAAAATACTGTTTTATATAGATAGCATTGTTGCGGAGGTTCCCTTAAAATGTACAGTAGGTTGCTTTTCTTCTACACTGTCTGTTTTTTCTGCTACAGTATAGGATGAAACACTGAAAAGGTTTGAATTCCTTTGTTAATTTCCTTTTTGCAAAGAATGCTGGAGCGGGTGTAAGAACACAGTATTTTCCAGCACTGTCACTGTATAGGTAGAATTTGTTGTTTTAAGTAATCAACAAAAGTTGGAACACCTGTGGGAACTGCATCCATTTTCAAGGCTTAATTTACTTGCACAGCTTCAGAAAATTTGTAAGTAAATATATTTAACCTATTACTTGAAAAGGCATGTTTTAAAATAAATTTACACACATTTTTAGTCTTTGGTTAATTTTTGTTTGGTTGTTTGGTGAACTTCAGGCAGTTTTAGCTTTAGCTTTTATCCTTTCATCTTGAGTTTGCAACAATGGTTAACACAAGAGATAAAAAGAAGAACCGAATATGCCCCTGAAGACACAGTCCACGCATAAGTAACGTTCTGTGCATCTATTATTTACAAGAGAAAATATGTATAATGAAAAGCTTTTTGTTTTTTAGGATGAGCTTCACTAGTAAAAATAGAAAGCTCAGTTCTGTGGTCACTGGCTTCATTCCCTTTGAGTGCCATTTTATGAAATTCTTTTGTGATATAACACAAAACAAATTAATTTCAAAAACCAGGTGTACATACAAGTGGAGTGGACTCTACATTATATTTCTATGCAATAAATTCTATATCAGAAATGTGCTAAGTTTTAGAAGTCACTTATGTTGTTACTTTAACAAGCTATAAATGAGACTTTGGGAAAAAGCTCAAACTTCTATAAGAGCATAAACAAAGCAACGTTTGGCATAATTTAAATCTCCTATAATTTGTAGACAGTGAGTTATTTTGTTTTCTTTATTCTTTACACTGTCTATATTTTTTGCAATATAACATTGCAATATAACATGTACAACTACTGCTTTGAGGATAAATGATGCATTAGCTGATGCTCACTTTCCGAAGAACAACATATTTACATCTGAAATTAAAAAAAAAACGATTTCTACAAATTTTTGATTGGAACTATATCAAATGAAGTACAGCTTTATGTCTACTTTTAACCTAAAAAAAGTTATACATAATTCTAATTTTTGAGTTACAATACCTGAAACAGTCAAACACTTAACTCCATTCATAACTCGCCTAAAGTGAATATAGTTATTAGCTGTAAAAGCATCTGTGAAAGTGTCAAAAACACCCACGAGCGTAGATCTCTCTCATTAAAAACCACTAGACTGAAAGTGATGAGTCTGAAACGCAATGGTCTGCAGACGTGCACCTTGACATACTTCTGCAGGGCTGCAGTTTAACCACATTCCACACATAGTGAGCGGCAGTGATGGGACCTTACCTGTTGCGCTGATACGTGCTGTCGAGCCGATGGCCTGCGCTGACTGTGAGGTGAACAGTGGGAGTGCAGGGGAGTGGATGCATCAAACGGAGCTGGGGCGTGGCCATGTGCAAGCGATGCTCATCATCCACATAGGCTATATTGTCCAAAGAAAGTATTTGTTAGGTGAGCAATTAGTTACTGGTTGGGTATCAAAGGTGATGGACCTGAAGCTCATTCAGTGCTTTGGGCAATTTGGAAATATTCATCAATGTTCATAGCTCTATAATTCTGTGCTAATATAACTGGGAAGGAACAACATGGTCAGCACATTGTACTTCATGTAAGACCTGTATGTAGCCAGTCTACTGATATTCTTCAGCCCTTCAGTAACTTTATTTGTTTCCGAAGGGCAGGTTCCCCAGCAGAGAAACAGACGCAGAACACCTAAACACAAAGAAGAAAGGACTAAAAAACAACTTTATCACTCGAACTTTACAATAAGGTAGGCCTAAATTACAAATATAATCATAACGTAAAAAATAGGTGACTGACTGCTTTATAGGCTACAGCATCTTTGTTGTTAGATTAAGCCTACCAACCCAAAGATGGGTAGGTAGGCTTAATCTAATTTGTCATTTGTTAAAGTTTTTTTTAACTTATTATTATTACGTTATTTTATTATTTTTTTATATTTATGTTTTTACAATGCTGTGTGCTCTGTGCGATAATATGATATGATATGATATGATATGATATGATATGATATTACCTGTACGCTATCTGTAAAAGATGGTTGAAGCCATATTTACTATATTTACAATTTATTTGTAGATTGTTACATTACTCAGTAGCCCGTAGACGCAAGGGGACAGAAGGGACCACAGAAGTTATTTCCCCCCAAATTCGGAGCACTTGGTTTGTCCCACACGAGTTCCTTGGTTTTTGCGCATGTCTAGTTTGCTGGTGTGACCGAAGTTGCTCTTCCGTTGACAGGGTGCTGTCACACGGACACCATGCTATCCCATTCCCGGTGTCTCACTAGAAATTTTGGCCGTTCCCTCTCTGCTATCCGCCAGGTAGGCGACATGCCATAAAACGATGTCACTACCACTCGCAACAGGACTTGTCGCTGTCTCTGGTTGCGGGTGGAGTCGTAGCTTCTGTCAGTTCATTTCTGTTAGTGCTAGCATTAGCATTAGCCGGCTGGCTGCTGCAGGCCACGGACAGGCCGTAACATTGTAAACCAAGGACAGTATGACACTTTTCCCTCATAGTTCAAACAATGTCCTCTGCTTTGGGTTGGTCTCTTGTTTTGACGCGAATGTTTTAGGTGTTTGACCTAAGCAAAAAGTACCAGTCCATGTTTATGTAAAGTTAAGGGCAACTTATCCAATAATGTTTAATTATGCAGTTAGCTTGAACATGCAGTACCATTAGGCATGCTAATGCACGGGTAGGTTAGCTGCCTGCTTTTAGTAGTCTTGTGAGG
The DNA here is from genome assembly GCF_001952655.1 of Monopterus albus. Taxonomy (NCBI): domain Eukaryota; kingdom Metazoa; phylum Chordata; class Actinopteri; order Synbranchiformes; family Synbranchidae; genus Monopterus; species Monopterus albus. The sequence goes on along the minus strand of NW_018127893.1, from coordinate 266,593 downwards.
TCATATTATGGTTTATGAGCAAACTACAAAGTGGAAGTATTTAGATTGGTTGCATGAAAACCAAAGTCAAATATCATTAAAGCTCTGGTTGTAAATTTTCGGCAAGACTATGTAATGATACAAGGAATTATGTAGCAGTAAGCAATAACTTGTAAACATAGCAAAAATACTTTTCACATTGATATGAAAAATGAAACTAGCTACTATTTTTCTTGATAACAGCTTTGCACATTATTGTCAATAGCTTAACCAGCTTTGTGAGGTGGTCACTTGGAATGGTTTTAATTTAACAAGTTGGCCTTTTTAAAAGTTGTCAGGGGGAGTTTCTTGCTTCCTTAATATGTTTGAGATTGCCAGCTCTGTTAGTGCCATAGTAGATATACAGCAAATAGCCCATATTTGACTACTGTAGTAATGCATGTTATGACAACAACCTTTCAAATAATTAAGGGGAAATGACAGTCCATTCTTACTTTAAGACATGAAGATTAGTCAGTCTGGAAAATTTCAGTTCTGTTACAAAAACCATCCCCTGCTAAGAAGAAATTGGCTCTTATGAGGACTGTCCCAGTAAAGGAAGACCAAGGGTTACCTCTGCGATGTAGGATAGATTCATACCAGCCTCAGAAATTGCCAGTTAATACCATCCCAGATTAGAGCTGACATCAGTTAATGTTTTTAACAGGACAAAGACTCAAAACACACCTCCAGGCTAAGTAAGGGCTATTTGACCAAGAAAAAGAACAATGCAATATAAGTGAAGGTAAAGCAGCCAACAAGTGCTCAACATATGTGAAAACTCCTTTAAGACTGCTGGAAAAGTGTTCCATGTGACTATGAGGCCAGTTGAGAGAAAGCCAAGACCATGCCAGGTTGACTGCTTTGAAGAAACTAAAATGAAAACATATTTTGCATGTATTTTCTTCTTACATAATTCCATATGTTATTTCATAGTGTGTATTTCTTATATAAAAGAGAAACGCGCAATAAATAAAATCTTTTATGCATTTGCTGGTTCAGTTCACATGCAAAACCGCACATGCTACTTGCCAGATCATTTTAATTATGTCAAAGGTTTCTCTTTAGTGCATAGAGGTGACCTTTGACTGTCAGCACTGGTTTCTCTTCCTGTTGCTGACTCCTTTGGCATTTGTGTGCAGTCTGAACTGCACAACACTCTCAGCGTTGTTTAATTTTATATCAATATTAGCCAACTTGTTGGTGCATATTTTTCTGACATGTTGGAAGAGCCCCCTCCAGCAAAGCTTCACTTTTGAAAAGTTGGAGACAATTTGTAATGCTTCACTGTATCTTTTCACAGGGGAATAATGTGTTAGCTCGTCGGGCCACGGCAGGTATACATGTTTATTGTTAAAGCATGGAGTCTTAAACACCAGTCTTTGCTTTTGGATAATCCTGCTGCAAGACATCATTTACATGCTTCTCTTGTCAATTCTCCAACAGTTCTATCAGCTAGCCATTCTATCACACTCAACAACAATTTGTAAGTATACACACACGAAAAACACTACAGACTGTTTTAGAGACAGTGAACCTTGCAGTTAGAATTTAAGCACACCTTACAGTTATAGTTACAGTTAGGGGCGGCTGTGGCTCAGGAGGTAGAGCAGGTCGCTTCCTAACCGGAGGATTAGCGGTTCGATTCCCGGCTTGTCCAGTCAACATGTCGAGGTGTCCTTGAGCAAGACACTGAACCCCCAGTTGCTCCCGGTGATGTCACCGGTGTGTGAATGCGTGAGTGCTTGGGAGTGCGAATGGGTGAATGGCCCAATAATGTGAAAGCGCTTTGAGTGTGCTGTAAAAGCATAGAAAGGCGCTATACAAGTATAAGACCATTTACCATAGACCTAATGAATACGTTTGCTTTAATAGACCATCTTCAGCCCCTCAGGTGTCACCTTAGCTGACATAGTCATAGCCCTTTTACTTTTCAGCTCATTTTTACCTTTGCCAAGGAGGTTATGATTTTGGTTGTGTGTGTGTGTTGGTTAGCACAATTATGGATAAACAGCTGGATGGACCATCAGCATACTTGCCAGAAAAGGTCAAAGGTCAAGGTCACAAAAAATGTCAAAGTTCTTATCTTTAACGTAGGACAAAATAAAAAAAATCATGTTATGGTTAAATGTTAGGGCGGCGATGTCTGTTACCAAACCAAACTTCATCCAGATCTGATCTGGATTCTGGATTTGATGGCCATTTAGGGTTAACATTGCAAACCACATTAAACACATTTTCTGCCATAACTTGGTTTATAATGAAGGTAGAACCCTGAAATGTTTATGTAAGATGCAGAGTATAATTGCTTATCACAGCCTAAAAGATGATCCAGATCCAATCCTTATCGAGGATTTTTCTGACCCATTTTGTGGTGTTCTGAATCTCGTTTTTCACAGGGGACCCATTTGCATGAGCCAATGTTGTGCTCTGGCGGAGGTGCATGCGCTCTCTGAGTGTTCTTGATATTTTTTTGTGGTTTTCAGAAAATCTGATCCGTGGCCCAGTGTCTTCCAAATTCAGTACTTCAGGACATCTGTAGCCTACAGTATGTTTTAACCTGCATGCCTTTCATTTATACACTTATCTGACCATAAAAAGCAACTGCTGAGGCGTGGAGTGAAGAAATGCATTTCCTTTGACTCTCTGTCCTCCAGGAAATGAAGTTGTCACAGTCAAGACCCCAGCTTTTGCAGAATCTGTCACAGAGGGAGATGTAAGGTGGGATAAAGGTAACTGCATGTTTTTCTTTAATAAACATGCATTAGTTGCTTCTGATGCAGGAGCCGTCCCTGGTAGGCTAGTGGTTAAGATGCAGCGCGCTCGCCGCTGCGGCCCGGGTTCGAATCAGGGTTGCATCAGGAAGGGCATCCGGCGTAAAACACGTGCCAAATGTCAACATGCGAGTCGCCAGTGTGACGATTCGCTGTGGCGACCCCTAAACGGGAAAAGCCGAAAGTGACTTTCTTTCTTAGTTGCACAAATCACAGCTGAAGTAAAGCAGAAGGTAGTTGTTTTGTGTTCAGATGCTGAAACAAAGTTTTTTTTCTTTACAGCTGTTGGAGACACAGTCTCGGAGGATGAGGTGGTGTGCGAAATTGAAACCGATAAGGTAAAACTAAGTAAATTCCCTTTAAAAAATGATAGTGTTTGTGACTGCTGGTTGCTTTGCATACAGAAGTGAAAGCCTTTAAAATACAGTATGTTGCTCAGCATGAATGACAGTGGCTGTTTATCATAAATAACGTTTGCCTCCACATCAGCATGCAGTGACAGTTTCCTTCAAATATTTTTCAATAATTTAGTAAAACTGTAACAAAAACATTGAACTTGTGTGTTTACACTTCAGCAAACTTAAATAAAATGCATGCGTTCGGTAGTTTGACACCAGCCAAATCACAAAAGAATATGATATATAGAAAATATCCTGGGACTTTTTTTTTACACTTCTGTTTCAAGCTCGAGATTGATTTTTATTTCTTTTCCCCCCCTGCTCTTAGACATCGGTGCAGGTTCCTTCTCCTGCTGCTGGAGTGATTGAGGAGCTTTTGGTCCCTGATGGAGGGAAGGTTGAGGGAGGAACACCCCTCTTCAAGCTTAGAAAAGGAGGTGTGTGGTACTGGATTTTTACAGAAAACACAACATAATATTGTAGGGCTATGTACAGTACAAATATCAATTTTCTGATTAATTGCAATTCTTTGAACCTTTCAGTTATTGATGCCTGAAAATCCAAGATTGATCTTTGTATTTGCTTCTTTTCTTAGCAAAAATGTACAACTGTGTTAATGTTACATGTATACAGAGGTTACTTGTTTTAAGTGGTTCCGTTTGGACTGCTTGGTGTGTAAATGTTTTCTTTGTGCAAAACAAGTTGTTACAATGTGCGCAGAAAGGTTATTATAAGTTAATGTAGATGATAGCTGGCGATATTAGTCCTATTGAGCCACAACAGTCTGTAAACATGCCACAATTTATGAACTGTGGTGACTCAGGTTGGTTAGCTGGATCATAGCACACCTAGAGATCCCACTGATGGAAAAGGACAGAAAATGACTGCACACTGATCTGAGCCCTTGGTTTGCTTTGCTGAAGAGAGACCTCTAAATCTGCATGGCACCCAGCTACTGTCATGTAACATGGGACTTGTGCTTGAATCTGCAAAAGAGTTTCGTACTTGATGATTGACAAGTTTGAAATTTTGCTGTGATGAACCTGTTTTTAAAGTTGCTGTCATAGTGAGTGAATATATGTAGATGTCTGAGTTAGGTAATGTAATCAAGGTTTGTACTGGTGTCTGTGTTCTTCCTCTGAATGCTCTAATGGAAAGGATGGAATCAGGCAAGCGGTTGCAGTGCTTAGATCAGAACATTGATCTGGATATTCATAGTTTGTCTCATCATAAGGGTCTTGGTGTTAGACATATAAATCTATGCAGCCTACAATCAATGTTGGACTGTGTGATACACAGAAAACAAATGCTGGTATTCTTGTGCTTTCAGGGGCTTGGCTAACTGATAAAATAGATAAGGATGCAGAATTCAGTGTATTTCGCTGTGACAGGTCTACTGGAGGGGGAGCTGTAGCAACTTTTGTGAAAAAATGCTTTCATAATACTCTTGTTAGTTCTGTGTCTAGAGCAAAATCTTTTGAATTTCTAGCTAGAAATCTCTCTTTTGGAAAAGTGATAATTGTGATAGGCTGCTGGTTATTGGAATTTATCAGCCCCTTACTGCAAAATTTGATTCTCTTACAGGTATCTTTCAGTTGCTCTCTAGTCACAACATCTGAAATTTTGCCTCTGGGTGATCTATACTTTGATTGGTTGACCTCTGCATCTGAAGAATTTAAGAATATTTGTAATGAGTTTAACCTCTCTCAATTAATTTCTTAAATTATGAAAACACTTTTAAACCTGTATTGTTCTGTTCACCTCTGTGTCTTTAGCAGGTGCTCTAAAAGCTGCAGAAGCTCCAAAAACCGAGGCTCCGGCTGCTGCGGCCCCTCCACCGCCTTCTGCTGCTCCACCTCCCCCTCCCTCTCCTCCACCCTCAGCTGTGGGCCCCATTCCCACCACTATGCCCCCAGTGCCACCTGTGCCAGCACATGCTATGGACACCAAACCAGGTTAGTTGTCATCAGACAGACGGTCTTTGTCATGTGAGAACTGTGTTGCTTGACATTTGTGCCCTTGACCTCCAGCTCACATATTTAATCACTGTTACGCTTTCTGTAGGCGGAGGCCTTTACTAGTTCCACTAAACTGATGTCTAGAGATACTAATTGTTTCTTTGACTTTTCCATAGTTTCAGCCATCAAGCCCACTGCTGCTCCAGTTACAACAGGGGCCCAAGTAGAGGGAGGTGCTAAAGCAGCCAGAACAGAGAGCAGGGTAAAGTGCAAAAATCACCACAGTATCTCAACATAAATGGGGGTGTCTTTTATGTTTTTGAATGGTCTAGACTAGAGTTGGGAACAGTTTATTGAGACTGATATTTCTAACAGTTCTGTTTTTGTAATTTAGGTTAAGATGAACCGCATGAGACTGAGAATTGCCCAGAGACTGAAGGAAGCGCAAAACACCTGCGCTATGTTGACTACATTTAATGAGGTCGACATGAGGTAGGAAATTTAAAATTGGTTAACCTACATTATTAAGCCCTCGGTGCTATTTTGGATAATAAATGCAAAAGGTGCTCTGCTGCTTTAACACCTCAATGAAAGCCACTAAGTGTAGCGGTCCAATTCTGTTCAAATGTTGTGTATATTCTTAGCCATTACCAGGGCAGTATGTATACAGTATGCATAATGTATGTGCAGTACCAGTTAAAGCAAAGATGCACTGATTGATCGGCTGGAGACTGGAATTGGTCGTTTTCTGCATGACTGGCTGTCACTGGCCAATCAGTCTGAGATTTCTGATTCTTTGCTGGTCACATTTACAGATATGACGGTTCACGTTGCATACACAGTGGCACAGACAGTAACGTCACAGCCGCACGCATGAAATGTTGTTGCCGTTCAAGGTCTTTACTGTGAGCGAAGAAGATACAAAGCTTGAAATTTGTAATGCATGCAAGGCCAAAATAAGCTGGGGAGGAACAACTACGAAAACATTTGGAACAATAAGCCTTTAAGTGTTTGCATACACTTTGCATCTTGTGTACCTTGCACGAGACACACTCTGGTGTCTATACCTGGCACGTGTTCAGTTACGCATTGGTAGCTCGTGGTGTACAAAAAGCACACAGAGGAGCCCTCAGAAATATGTTGGAGAAGGTATAACTAGTTCCAAATCTCCCACAGTTAC
>NW_018127893.1:244142-260247 GCF_001952655.1 Monopterus albus | reverse complement strand
TTTGTCCTATAACCTGGAGCACCTTTTTATTTTGAGATTTGTTTGAGTGAGCTAAAGACAGAAAATGTAAAAGTTTTTTAATATGTTTTATTTTATTACAGTTTAACTTTCCATTTAAAAAGTTAGGAAGATGTTTGTGTATGCTGTAAATTACAATTCCTAGGAAGAAAGGATACCGGAATTGGCCAAAATTGGAATCAGCAGGTCAGACCTTTAAACAATCGGAAATTGGAATCAACCAAGAAAATTGCAATTTCTAGGATACCGGAATTGGCCAAAATTGGAATCAGCAGGTCAGACCTTTAAACAATCGGAAATTGGAATCAACCAAGAAAATTGCAATTTCTAGTCAAAAGTTTGGACACACCTTCTCATGCATGGTTTCTCTTTATTTCAGATTCGTTACATTGTAGAGTGAAGTCATCAAACCTATGATTTGACACAGTGAATTTTGTAGAAAGCAAAAAGTATAAGCAAAGTAAAATATTAATCATATTTTAGATTCCTCAAATTAGCCTCTGTTGACTTCATGACAGCTTTGCACATTATTGGCAGTATCTGAACCAGTTTCATGAGCTAGTTTCCCAAGTGGTGTTTGTGTGTTGTCAAATATTAATTGGGGGAATGCAAAAACCATCACGCGCTCTGTTAATACTGACCTAAAACACATGTCCAGGCTATGTCAGGGGTAATTGACCAAGAAGCAGAGAGATGGGGGGCTGCATCAGATGAGCTGGCCTCCACAGTCATTCAGCCTAACCCCAAGTGCTCAGCACTTGTGGGACCTCCTTCAGGACTGCTGTAAAAGTATTCCAGGTGACCACTTCATGGTGGAGAGAAAGCCAGGGGAGTGTGAAGGTGCCTACTCTGAAGAATTGAAGCTTTAACACCCATTTTGTTTAGTTTACACCTTTTTTTTTTTTGCTTAATACATAATTCCATGTTATAGTTTTGATGTGTTCATTATTATTCAGTACAATGTAGAAAAGAATATAAAAGAGCCACTGAATATGAAGGTGTGTCCAAACTTTTGACTGGTGCCGTTTATCTGTTTTAAAGCCAGAACAACACTTGCACAAATGGTTATAGATTGGAATCTGCCCAATAGGAAAAGCTTTTTGAAACCCAATATCCTCTTAAACACTGGAATGTAAATATTTGGCCATAATGCCATCTAAAACAAAGATAAGAATTGTTAAAACAAGTTTTATTAATTTACAAGGAAATGTTATTGTCTGCACTTGCCCCCTGTGCTGAAGAGGACACTTTGAGGATTTCTTTTCCCTGCAAATGTGTGGTGTCAGCTTTCGGCTATTCAGGGTTTTCTATGTATCCTAATTGGATTGACATTGACGGTCTGGATGAAGACTTCCCAGGCTAGGGCTCATGTGGAGCTGAAGGAGGTAGTTGGAGCAGGAGGCCAGAGCATCTGGGGCCCACAGAGACCTGCACTCTGAGTGGAAGAGCTGCCTCGACTGATATGGGCTTTTATGACAGCCCAATAAGATTTACAGGCTCTAGAAAGTGAAGATTTTTATCGCTTCTTCTCTCCTTTCTCGGAGAGTCTGTGTCTTGGGAGGGGCTAATTATGTTAGCGGAGAAACCCTAGAGCTTCAGCGGGGTTACAGACAGGAAAACAAACAATTAAAAAGAGAGATACAAGAGAAAAATGAGCAGTGGTGAAACGATTAGCAGGCCAATTTCAGTGGCTTTAATTCACTATGATCTGCAACGGCATTCTTTTATAGCCATCAAAAAAAACTTCCTTTTTTAATTGAAAAATGTCAGATTTGGTATGTCTTAATGATTCTAGTATAACTCAGCATTATGTCAGACAACATAAGAAAATTGGATTTTTTTGTTAAGTAATGGCTCAATAATAATCAGTACTTCTAAATGTGTACTGTTCTTCTTTCTGTCTTTCTGCAGCAACATTTCAGAGATGAGGAAGACGTACAAAGATGTCTTCTTGAAAAAGCACAACATCAAACTGGGTTTCATGTCGGCGTTTGTGAAGGCTGCTGCCTACGCCTTGGCTGACCAACCTGCTGTCAATGCTGGTACAGCTTTAACCTCTAAAGACTGAGGAAACCTTACATTGTGGTGCCAGTTTGACTCTGCCTTTGCACAGTTTAGAATTCAGTCACTGCACGTGCGTGTAGTGAAGATGATGATTAAGGTTTCAGTTTCTTTCAGTGCCAAACCTCAAAACCAGCACTAATTTATTTGCTGCCTTTAGACCACCGTGACCCATTTAGATAGACCACAGTGAAGCAGAGGGTGGTCTGAAGTGCTGGCTTTTAAAAATCTAAAACTGTTTGTGGGTTTCACCGTCCCTTTTGCTTGCATGTAACAGAAATGGTGCATGAGAAAATTAATCCTAGCATCAGAAATAGGGATGATCAATATTTTTCATTTGTGTACAGTATTTATGCTCTTTGCCTTTAGTAATTGATGATACAACCAAAGAGATTGTCTACAGGGACTACGTTGACATCAGTGTGGCTGTGGCTACGCCAAAGGTAAGACAGGTTATATTGTAATGCTGAGTACATGTAATTGGTAGCTCATTTGTTTCTAATGTGAAGGGCAGAAAATTCATGTGATGTCTCTCTCAGGGTCTGGTAGTTCCTGTAATCCGAAACGTAGAAGGAATGAACTTTGCAGAGATTGAGAAAGCCATCAATTTGTTGGGAGAAAAGGTAGTGTGTTATATGGCATATATTTGAACACTTTGAAGTCATACTTGAAGTCATTCTTGTTCTTTGTAACTTACTGTTACGTGATGTTATTTTGAAATGTAATTTCTGACATAATTGCGTGTCTGCTTCTAGGCCCGTAAGAATGAGCTGGCTGTTGAGGACATGGATGGAGGAACTTTCACTATCAGCAACGGAGGCGTGTTTGGGTCCATGTTTGGCACACCTATCATCAATCCACCACAGTCTGCTATCTTAGGCATGCATGGCATCTTTGACAGGCCTGTTGCAGTCGGTGGCAAGGTTTGTTCCATCACTGTTAAACATAACACTGTACAAAAATAAGACGGTGTGTTTAGCACGAGAACGGTGAAAACAATTGAAATGCATTAAATAATTTCAGTAGATTATGAATGATTCAGTTAATACATTTATGACAAAAACTGATTGGATGACACTTCACAGAGCGATCAAGGCAATAAAAATGGACTTGATAAATTTCTGAGTGAAATTGCAGCTCTGTTTGCCAGTTATCAGACTTTCACTGGTGTGGGTGTTTTGGGTTTTACATGCACCGACTCATGTCATTCATTAGCCACACCCAGTGGCCATCATCAGCTTTTTATATTTTGACTGACAAATGTTCCTAATTTGCTAACAGGTCTGACTTGTGATAGCTGCAGATGTAAGGATGTAATTAAGTGAGCTGGGAGAGAATTTTCTCACTGACTGGTGTGAAACTATCCATAACCGCACTGATGCATACAGCATGACAGAGGATAATATGGCATACGAAAATGTGAACAGTAGATTAGGACAACTAATGTTATCATTATTAATTCATCTGTTGATAATGTTGTCTTATTTTTTTATATCAAAGGTGAAAAATGTTTTTAAAAAATCTGTTTCTAAAACCATGTTGCTTGTTTGCCCATAAGTCCTAAAGCCAAAGAGATTCAGTTTTCAGTGATAATAAAACAGAGAAAGGCAGCAAGTTATCCCAATGGAAGAGTGGGAACTAGTGAATGTTTGGCATTTTGCTTAAGAAATGCTACCCAGATATATATATATCAAGCATGGAAACTGGTTATCAGTTCAGTTTTAACTTCGTTGTCTGATGTATTGGAATATGGTCTTATTGATTTCCTCTTTTTTCAGGTGGAGATCCGTCCCATGATGTATGTTGCCCTGACCTACGATCATCGTCTGATTGATGGAAGAGAGGCTGTCACTTTCCTGCGCAAGATCAAGTCAGTGGTGGAGGACCCCAGGGTGGTGCTCCTAGACATGTGAACTTTAGACCCAACCAAATTCCACTATACAAACAAGAACATTAAAACAAGAACATTACAGTAACTGCAGCTGAAGTTTGTTTTTTTTTTTTTTAAAGAAAGGTTTGGAGCTGTTATGGATAAATGTCAGGGTCTGCGGCTTCTTGGTGCTGGTCTGTAGCTCAGTCAGTGTTCTCCGACTTGTGCCCCATATGCCATTTCAACTTACGAGATGAATGGCAAATAATAGATAAAACTGTATAATAATCACATTTTGGTTTAGAAGAGAACAATGAAACCAACCAACACTGTTTTAAAATGTCCAAAGTGATGAAATCTTCAGAGGAGTTATGCCATCTCTTTTACAAAAAGGGAGACATGTCTTTATGCTGTGTAAGACTATTTAAGAAAAAAGTTTTAAACAATAAAGGCTGCATTATTCGACTATAATACTCGATTGGATTTTTTTGTAATTTTATTTTAATAGTATGTTAAATTTATAGGAAAAGACCCAGGGCATAGACAGTTTGAAAGGCAGTTCATCCACATATGATGAACAGATAGGAGACAGGATCAAATAAAATAAAGTTACTAGTTATGTCTTTCTTTGGTGCTTATCATGCAGTACATCTGAGCAGAAACATTCACAGTTTCTCCCCTCATTTATTCAGGCTTTTCTTTACAGTTATCTGTGTATATCTGCACTTGATATCGAATGATTTGAAAATATACTTGAAATAATAGTCTAGTATTAGATGGTTATCAGTTTCCCTGCATGGTGGTGGTGAATTTGATATTAATGGATATAAAGAATTATGAAATGTAACTATCAAAATTGCATCAAAGGTACTTTAAATTCCCACATCAGTACTATGCAGTCTCAGAACTGGAAGTAGTAAGTCTTCATGTTTCGGAAGGGATGTGATTCTCTAGTTTTCTCCTCTTTCAGTTTTTATTAGGTCATTTTCTTTAGCAAGCACAAAATACCAAGAAATCCAGGATCTGGTGCTGCTTCCATTTGAGCCTTTCTAGGATGGCTGGACTCGAGAGAGGATTCATCTTCCCTTCCCGTGGAATCAGAGGTGGTCAAGCCACACCTCCTCCTAGCAGCTCAGAGCCTTCCAGGAGACACCGCTGAAGAAGGGGTGACACTTAATGTCACTCACACCTCCACCTCCAGAACCCAAGCGATAGCCAGCATCAAACTGAAGCAGCTGCGGAGAGTGTAATATACTGTAAGATAACATCAAAGTCATGTCACTGAACAGAAGCCTTGTGTGTGTTTGAGAGCTTAATCCTAACCTCAGTGAGCAGGGAGGTGGATTCCTTCTGGATGGAGTTGCCACAGTGGCTGAAGGCACATTGAAGAGAGTGTGTGAGAAATGGATGACCCAGCATCAGTTTGCAGGAATGGTGCAAAGCTACACAGTCCCAGATGTTGCTCTGTATGCCTGAATACGCTTGTACAGGCCTTTGCTTACCATTCCTGTTAGAAGTTCAAACAACAAGGCCCCAAGACTCCACCAATCACAAGCCTCTGTAACCCTGTAGACTCCACCAATTTCTGTCAACAAAAATGGGATGAGTTTAGTTGTATTCATGTACAGCATTTGAAGAGAATGTGTTTATTGCATGCTTATTGTTGTTGTTTGGTTGTTTTTTTTCCTGTACAATGTGCAGTACTTACCTCTTATTTAGTAAAATGAGGACAAACTGCATCTTGCCACTAGGTGGCAGCTTACCCTAAGGAACAACTAGTATTGTGATCTAAAAGGAATGCATAGTTGTACCTGGAGCACAGTACATCTGTTCCATGGCTTTGGAGCTAATCTCTGGCTGAACCTCACTCCACTGGCCGAAAAATGTCAAGCACACCTTTCCTGGGAAAACAATATGTTTGATCAAAATCAAAAGTATTGTGATTTTTCTCAAGCTGCCTTTTACAGTTAGTTGGTGGACTCACCATTGCTGGTGAGCAGAACATTTCTGGGATTGAGATCCCGACACAGGATACCTTGCTGATGCAGATTCTCCAGGGCTAGGAGGATCTGTGCCCCCCAGATGCGTACCTCTGCCTCAGGAAGCCCCCAACAGGTCTGTACGGCCTTAACTGTAGACCTGGAGGACTTGAAAGGTAGGTAGCACCAGCCTTCCACCTCGATGATCTGGTCTTCCCCCTGCCCCTCTGATCCTTCTGATTTGACAAAAGCATCCACATCCTCTTTCCTCCTGTGGGGTGGGGCTCCAGGAGGGCCAGAGGAGAACCAGCCCACAAGTGCTGTCTTCTCTTTAGGACTCAGCAATTTAGAGGCTGCTGCTACTCCCTCTCTTGCCTGACTGGAGCACGTTTCCTTTTCAGATTTAACCCCAGACAGGGACAGGGACATTGCTGATATTGTCCCCTGGTTTCTTGCAGTGCTGTGGCAGAGGGAAGCAAGAGGAGGCCAGGAGCCTTCTGAGGCGATCTTTGTGTCTGTATGGTCAGAAAATACTGCTCTATCTGTGCTCCGGATGACTACCATTCCATTTCTTTCCTCTGTGGTGAGACTGTTGCTGCTTTGCTTTGAATCTGCAACAGTGTCTGTAGAGTTACCACTTAAAACATGTCTTTGATTAGAGTCACTGATATCCCATGCTGCCCTGCCACTGACCTGGGTTTGACAATGAAGAGAAGGATGCAAAATGGCAGGGGAGGAACTCAAACCATCATTTTCATTGTTTGGTGGTCCTGCATTTAAAAATGAGGTCTGATTTGTATGAGGTGCAGTTTGTTCTAGTGTGCTGTATAAATTACTGCTAGTCACTGCATAGGGGTTTATTTTCTCACAGTTGCATGCTGGATCCACAGCTCTCCAAGCCACTTCAAACTCCGAGCTGCACTCTGTAAGTCCCAGTCCAGCTTTTTGTTTCTGGAGTTCTGACATGACATCGAGAGCCTGACTGACACGAGCACAGGAGAGAGGAAGAGCTGGCTTTTCCTGAGTTTCACTGGAGTGCAAACACAAACTTGGAGCTGGTGGATGAATGTGGGTGTTGACCTGTGTCTTCACTGGGCCAGAATGCAGAGTGAGTTGATCGAGCTTGGTGTAAAATGATGCTGCAGAGCGCATGTTTTGCAGACAGCCTGTTTCCTCGATGTAGGAGTGAGTCCCGCAGCTCTCCAGACGCTGCTGAGTCTCATCCCATGAAGTGGCAAAGTCTGTATCTGGACTCTCATCACACAGTTTCTCGGGAATCGGTCTGCTTTCGTTGTTGCTGTGCTGGTAGTCGGTACTGATTGTGGGTGAGGTGTGGCTGGTCTTTAGCTTGGTGCTGTGCTGGCCAGAAGTGAAGCATTCTGGGTGTTCCTTAGCCTTCTCATTCCTCAGCTTGTGGAGTTTGGAGAAGAGCCTCCCACCTGATGACAGGGGCAGAAAACCAAACTTAGCAGTGGGACAAATAAGGAGTTCTGTTATCTTAAACATCGATCCAATATTGTCCCAGCAGCAGTGAGAGCAGAAAAGTTATTAACAGCTCACCTTTGACATGCTCAAGATGAAGGTACACCGCATCCTCACTGACATAATATCTTAGCAGCTTAACCATGTATGGCACCCCCTGAGGAATGATTGTGGGCTGGTCCCTGGTCTCCCAGCTCGACTTGACCAAGCTCTGCAAGAATATATCAATGTAATGACTGATCTTTTCAGAAAAGGAAATATGGGAAGGGGAAGGGAAGAATGTGTGCATTATTACTGAAAAAGTGTATTACTATGGACATGGCTGAAATTTTTAAAATGATTCTCTAGGGCTTAGCTTGCCCTGTTTAGTGTCTTTGTGTTACTGCATCTCTTGTCACTGAAATATGAGGTGCACTTGCACTGGCTTTCAAGCAGATCAATGCTGGATGATATGCAGGGAGACAGGATGGAGAGAGCTGTTATCGACTGCCCTGCCAACAACCCTCAAAACACCTCCGTTACTGGTGGCTACATACTGGCCCATGGACCAGTGTTTTATTTCAATCTGCTATAGTAGACAGAGCGAGACAGAGAATGCAGTGCCCATCACTTTTTTTTTTCTCTGAACCAGACCTCTGACTTTTAGTGCAGTGCATGGGCAGATCCAGGGGGTGGCCAGGGGTGGCACCGGTCACCCTCAGAATTTGATTGGCCAGAGTCAAAACGTGAGGCTTGTCAGTATTAATGAATGAAGAATGAAAAACAATGACAAATTGTTGCCTTAAATAAAACTAAAATATTTCTGTTGCTTTATAATTGTTATTGGTCAGATTAGTTTTATTTTATATCATGCATGCAGCATGATATTTGCATTCGTTTAAAGGGGTCCTGTCCTCAGACTGGATTAAATAAGGAGAGCGGCCAAAGTTAACACTATGTGTGTTCTATAAAAACAAAATAAAAAAAATCTTAATAATGTATGGTTGATTATTTCATAGAACTATGGATTTAATTAAATTTTTACATTTATGTGAAATGTGCCACCCCTCTCTCAGTCTGTGCCCCAGCCTGGCCACCCCATCCAAAATTTTCTAGATCTGTCCCTGGTGCAGTACCATGGAAGAGGACTGCGTACTTACCTTGACAACAAATGTCTCTTTGTTCACCATACTTTGAACGATCAGGACCTTTGAAATGAAAAAACAACATCCTCGGGTTACCATAGCAAAGCAGAGCAATTGCGACAGTATAGTTCACTATAAACAGCTTTCATGGTTACAGTGCAGTTGATCATTTACATTTTCATCATTTACAACAAGGAGGGTCAATGCCCACAAACCAGTACAGAGCCTGAAACATTCATGTAGGAAGTGTTTGAGAACAAGAAGGTCTGTCTTACCTTATCAGCCACTCCAACCACCTTACACATTTCCAAATCCTCCACAGGCGAACTCAAGTGTCTGATCGGACGGAATCTCAGACTGCTGTAGCCCTGGTGAGGAAAGCCACACAGGACATTAAGTGTAGCACTTAGAAGCACACTGCACTATTTTCTCAATATTTCAGACAAGAACGAAGTGAGATACAGGCATTAAACATTTCATCTAACATAAGAAGTAATACAATAGGTTCTGTCCTGTGTTCTCTCAATGAGTACAAGTTAAGAAAGCTGTCACTGTAATGTGAATTAACCGATATCAGTCTTAGGTGGAGACCACTAAAAATTTCTCAACCCTAGAAAATGATTCTGGCCACATGTTTAGAGCAAATGAGTGACGCTTTTGTAAATGAGGGTGTAGGATGATTGTCTTACCCCTAAATGAGAGCTGCCCTTCCCTAGATTATCCTGCAAATGTGTTATGAAGATTTCTTCAGCTCTCTTCAGATACTGGGTCGTCTTCCTCTTCACTGCTTCCCGACGATCTTTGTTTGGATCCACTGTTTGACAGTTGAAACATCAGTTTAAAAAATAAATAAATCTGTGTGAAAAGAACAAATCTATAAACCTTTTAGCCTTTGATGTTGGATAAGGAACTGTAACACACAGCTGACTACTGACACTGTGGGGAAAAAATATCTGGCCAGAAAGAAAATCTGTCTGTAACTTCTGGTTTGTGACTTCCTGTTTTTCATCTATCCCACATCACATGCCTCATGCAAACACTCTTCCTCAGTTTCTCCATTTACAACATCACATAGCCTTGACTAGTTGTGTGTAAAACCAAATGCTGACCACTTACACTGAACCCCATTCAGCAGTAAGTCCACTCCATTCTTATAGTAACTGAAAGCTGCCTCGTAGTCCTCATTAACCTCACTGTCCAGTGCCATGCGAATCTGCTTGGCCGCCTCCACCAGGTAATCTCTCTTTGCCATTGCTGCCTTGTTTTGGACCATTCAAGGTCCAACTGGTCCTGGGCACAGCACAAAAGGTCATGTAAGTACACACGGCAGATAACGAAGGTATGAACAAAATTAGGAACAGAAACGGAAATTTTGACTTCTAAATGTGTCATACTGCTGATTATAACTGTTTAGTTTGATACTCACCTTTGCTCCGTGCTCTTATCAACAGCGGGATACATCTCTACCTGTTGTCACCGGGCAAGGTGCACATCTGCCCCCAGTGACTCCACACCTCAGGTCTTTGCGGCAGAGCATGATCAGCTGAGCCATTGGAAACAAAGAGTTAACCTCCAGATCAGCACAGGAAGTGAGTACAAGCTTGTGCCTACTATTTCTGATGAATGGAAAGAAGCAGAGGTGCAAACGTCCAAGATGACAGAGAGATGATTCAGAACAATGAGGCATGCTGTCGCATGTCTCATGTTAATTACACAAATATTTATCCTTACAGAATGATAAAAACTGAAAGACTGCAGTGGCAGAGATGAGAACATCTACATTTTAACATATAAGCCTACTAATATATGTAAGAAAAACCATGTGTTTATATATATATTAGAATGTAGACACACTCTGATCTAAGACATCCAACACACACACACACACACACACACACACGAGTCACATGAAATGGATCATCTCCAAGGGCCATATAATTTCTTTGCTGACAATGTTATAATTCACAGCTAGTATGCAATAATATTTTTATTCCATTATACATGATACCAATCATGCAGTGAAGGCTAAAGCTGTCACCTCCAATTCATGTTAGATATAATTTTCTTTCCCACTTAATTTAGCATAAGACTGAAAGACAAACACACAGATACACACCCATCCTGGTTATAGTCATGGTGGCGACATCATCTAAGAGGTGTTATGAAACATACAGAGCCATTTTCAGTCTCCTCCATCACCATCCATCACCTTCTCAACATGCACTACCAAGGCCACTGAATAAGCCGTTCGCCATATAAATACATGCACAAATAGCACAAAAAAACAGGTGTACATGCTACACAGAATATACCTGGTGTGAGGCAAGCATGCCCTGGACCCTCAGCTCCAGAAGCAGCAGCAGCAGCCCCCGTCTTCAGTAGCCTCATACCAGGAGCAGGAGGGGAGGAGAGAACTCAGGCGCAGCTGCTGATTGGTTGAGCATGATGTCACTTTAGGGTACCATTTCACATGAGGCACTCACTCCATCCCCCCACCCCGACCCCCATCCTGACAGACGCTGGCTGATTTAAAGAGACAGTGCTGTTTTTGTGTACGCTGACCAAAGGCCATTTTCAATCCTGACTTTTACTTTTAAACAGATTGTGTTCAGCTTTTACTGTGGACTACTGGCAAATCCCACATGGGAATTGTTCAATTTGCAAAAGATTTATGCATTGCCGTATTTTTTTTTCTGTCAATGGAGAGATCACCCTGCCCAGAATTTATAATCTGCTGGGTCTTGGTGCTCAGTACCAGATGGAGCCAGGTTGCAGTCAAAACAAAGGAGAGTATTTCTCCCCCAAGGGAGGGCTGGCTTACAGACAGGGGAGGAAGCTTCAGAATGGCCCAGGGAGCGGAGGCTGAGGGAGGGGGGGGCCTTAAGATCAGATGCAATGTTATCCAAAAGCAGAAAGGGAGCACAGAGTTTTATGATTACTTATACCCACTATCAAATGGTCAGACAAATCAGCTCTTTGCATTGGCTCCCTGTTTATTACCATGTTATCCTGTTGTTTATTATTGTGTGGATGCTGAGCATCCACACTATTGTTATCCTATTCTTTATTTTTCTGGTTTCTTCTGTACATTTTTCAGAGCTCAATTTCTTCAGCACCATTTCAACTATTCAGCAACTCCTCTGTTCATACTGTAAACAGCTTTTTGATACGCATCTTTCATGGTTTTTTTGCATAATTGACTTTTAAATAGCCACACTCTAGTCCTACACCCTGAGGACTACTACTCTCACACACCTACAGACACACAATCATGTTATTAGGAAGGAAGCTAACATAATGCTAACCAGGTTAACATAGCCAGCACTGTGTCAATGTGTTTTCAGATGCTGTGTTTCCCGAGTGTGAACTGGAAAACAAGCAGCAGGAAATCTCTGTAACTGATGGTAACAGCAGCACTCACCTACAGCAAAACATCCACCTGACTTCACCTGGCTCCGCCCACATCACATCAGAGGCTGTGACTCCGAGTGACTCAGACTCAGGTCTGATGTTGGCAGTTGTGTTCACACCAGATACATGAATGTGAAGCAACAACACAAAAACTGAGAAAAATGTAATTCAGTTCAGTTACTTTACCTGAATGTGTTCACTTTAATAGAAACATGTTCTGTGACTTTGTTTTACTGAAAAAGTCCAGGTTTGACCCCAGGAATGATTAAAGGTCACAAACTATGCTCATTTTCAGGTTTATATTGTTAATTACACTGACTCCATACCAGTCACAGCCCTTAAAACTCCACAAAATTAAAGACCTCTGACAAACCCGTGAAACCTTTTATAATAAAATCCTGTCGTAAATGCAGTTTTTATAAGCCAGAGAATCTTCTCATACTGTATGTTTGGAGGAACAAAACAGCAAAACAAACTGAGATCAGGTAGTTTGTCTTTGACATGTTTTAAAGTTTAATGAGGATTCATGGCTCACAATTAAATCACAACCTAATCAATACCATCAGATATCGGGTTATTCTGAATGAGTGTGAAGCTGATCGATTACCTGTGTCAAGGTCGAGTGGAACGTGCAAACGCGTCTGCCTCAGTGGGCGCCATGTTGCACTGTGTGACCTCTGACCTCACACGGTAATGTCTCAAAACTAGGAACCACTTCACAGACCAGCACGACTATTACACATGTTTATGTTAATAACAATTAATAAATGATTGATATTGATCCTGTGTCTCCTGATCAGACAGCAGAGAAGTCAAGAAAAGGAGATAAAGGAGGACACAAGGAACAAAAGAAGGAAGCCTTCAGTATTTGGGCCTCTTCACATC
This sequence comes from Monopterus albus, assembly GCF_001952655.1. Lineage (NCBI taxonomy): Eukaryota > Metazoa > Chordata > Actinopteri > Synbranchiformes > Synbranchidae > Monopterus > Monopterus albus. Next base: position 247,417 of record NW_018127893.1, on the reverse strand, counting down.
CACCCTGGAGAGGAAAAAAAAAAAAAAGTTAGATGAAAGTTTACTGTTTATTTACCGGCTGTACCTTTGCAGAGTCTTTACCGGCTGTTCACTACCTTTGCCGACTCTTTACCCTTTTTATTGCCTGCTCACTACCTTTACTGGCTGTTCACAAGCGGTACTGACTATCATCTTTACCGGCTTGTTTGTTGCCTACATTTGCATGATTCTGGCAGTCAAACATCAGAACTTGCTGACCGCCCTCTATTGTTTCTGATGCTCTGAGTTTCTTTCCCCTCCCCTCTTGCTCTCCTCTCCTCTCCTCTCTCCCTATGCTTCTATATGCCACATTACACATTACTAACTTTGTGTCTCCTCTCTCCCGTAGTGTGTCCTCTCTCTCTCCCTGTACCTTTCTACAGGTTGCCCTGGCCCTGGAGCTCTATGTCTCTGACGAGCAGTCACCAGCCACATCGACCTGATCAGTGTTTGATTGTTGTGTCTTGTTGCTTTTCTTCTTTTGTCTCTCCTCTATCCACTCACCCCAACCGGTCGAGGCAGAAGGCCGCCCACCCAGAGCCGGGGTCTGTCGGAGGTTTCTTCCGTTAAAGGGAGTTTTTACTCCCCACTGTCGCCAAGTGCTTGCTAAAGGGCGATTTGTTGGTTTTTCCTATGTAATAATATTGATAACAGTAAGGTCTGGACCTTACTTTGTAAAGTGTCCTGAGATGACTTTTGTTGTGATTTGGCGCTATACAAATAAAATTTGATTTGATTTGATTGTTTCTGTGGTTATATCTGACAGAGACCTCCTTACTCTCTTCTAATTGGCTGAGCTACTGATGCTAGAAACAGAAAGCACTGACCCATCAGCCTCCATCTTCTTCCTCTTCTCGATAATCTGAAACACACAGAAACAGTCAATCAGTCCTTGTTTTACATTTCTATTCTAAACAAAAATGTTCTGCATCCGTGGCGTCTCACCGCACTGATCTTCTTCCACTGGCGGTCCAGCTCGGCCTTCTCATTGGTCTCTTTGAAGCGTCGCGTTTTCCTGCCCTCGGACATCTTGATGCCATACTGGAAGGCAGCCCTGCATAGACAAATTTCACCATGAACACACAGGAGCAGTGTGTTGCATGTCAGTCAGAGCTGAGAGAGAAATAAACAGCAAATACTTTGGCAGTGCCTCCTTGTTGTTCATGTAGTCGGAGTACTCCTCCTGGGTGTCGAAATCCCAGCGGCCCAGCGGACCCTTCTTGTTCCCCTGGAAGACAAGGGTCAGACCATACACTTATCATCACCATAATAAAGTTAATTTGTTGAAAACAGGCATTGCTGTTCTACACTGACGTCTTTAAGTTCATCCTCAAAATAACAACTTAAAACAACAAATAGTAATAATAATGTACGTGAAAGCAATTCTTCAGTTTTCTAACCCACACACACGTGAGATACAGCAGAAACCTGACAGTTTGTTCCCAGCTATGAAACAGCGCCCCCTGCTGCAGCATCACAGGACATCACAACACGTCACCTCTATACAGCAAGTCAGATATTGTCATGAACATTCAGCTGCACATATTTTCTGGAGTTCCCTTTAAAGACCTGTAGTCAACACCGTCACAGGGACTAAATCACATGCAAAGTCACTTCATCACATTCTGAGCCCAGGCCGTGGCATTTGACATACTGCAGAGAAAATACTTCAGAAACACAAACAACCTGTATAGGTCATTACTACAGCTGCTGCTGCTGCTGCTGCTGCTAGTCTGCCAAGTCTTTTGTGTGGTTCATGTGTTTTACAGACCTACAACTAAAAACTCACACTGGAGCCCCCGCCCTTTAAAACAGGATATATAATACTGCAAGAGTCGGCTGTGAGCTACACACGGAGTCCTCAGTGTTTATACCCTGCATCAGCTCACATGTAGTCACATAGGGCAGCACCACAAATCGTTGTGTAAGCATGATTTAGATCCGCATGCGATCTTGGTCTCACATGACAATGATTCTGCTGCATTTGCATTAGCAGGGAGACACCCTGCATCAAACCAAGTGCTCCCTTTTCCTTGCTAAGCTGCGTTAACAACTATTTTTCAAATGTTGCGCTGACTGTCCTGTGTACCTGGCACCGAATAGCACTCTGTGGTTATTGTCTGTGCAGATTCTCAGTCATCCAGGTCATAGTAAACTGAAAAAACTTAGAAAAAAAATCAACTGGACTTAGATTTCTAGGTTGAAGACATTTCACCTCTCATCCAAGAAGCTTCATCAGTTCTGTGGTTATTAGTTGCAGTTACTGGTTAACACTGCTTAGCGAGGAAAAGGGAGCGCTTGGTTTGATGCAAGGCATCTCCATGCTAATGCAAACGCAGCAGAATCATTGTCATGTGAGACCGAGATTACACGGGGGTCTGAATCAGGCCCACAACACAATTTATCGTTTAGCCCTATAGTCACAGTGGCCCCGCTACCAGTGAGCGGTGAGCAGTGCCCATGTGGACATCCACACAACTGTCACTGGGACACTGAAGGAAACTTAGAAACAAACATGAAACACATGTTGCCCACTTCCTGACGGTCTCATTAAGTCTGATGTCCCTCCACAATAAACTTCCAGAGATCCACTTAGAAACAGGAGGAGTCTCAGGCAGGTTCTGCAGCCTCTGGTTTCCCTCTGGGTTTATGGAGGTTTGTTGTGGAGGGACATCAGAGATGACGTGATGCTCAGGAGGTGGACATCTCACCGAGTCAGATCAACATGTGGTCACATGGTCACATCTCACCAAGTCAGGACTCTGACTTTAAGCAATCAGTTTATGTTCTGAGACCACATTTTTCAATGAGAGTTTGACTGCAGGGTGTAAAGCTGTGGAGAGGTAGTGGCTGTCGCAGAGCAGTGAGGCATGCTAAGAGTTGGAGTTACCTGGTCCATCTTACTGTAGTCCACCTCCTCGTCACTGTCTACAGCCAGGTCGTCCATCCTGCACACACAGATTTAAAGTACTAGTACACACATGACTGTGTGTTTATACTGTATGTGTGAAGTTTAATATGGGTGTGTACCTGTGTATTCTGTGTATCTTACATAGCAGGCTAGCACTGTGTATGTGTGTTTGTGCATCTGTACTGCTGTGTATTTTTGCATGTATGTTGTGTGTCTTACGTAGCAGGGTAGCACTCAGCGTAGGAGTTTGATCCTCCAAAGAAATCTCCCAGCTGTTCTTTGCTGCCGTCTCTCCTCTGAGCACCAGTACATATTAGTAAAGGAACAGTACTGCAGTAATACTACA
>NW_018127893.1:241875-244127 GCF_001952655.1 Monopterus albus | reverse complement strand
AGTCCAATAGTAAAGAAGGATAGGGCTCCTGGCTCTGCCACTGGCTGCCTGCTGCTCCTGCAAACTTCTCATTGATAATCTTTATCTGCTCTCTGACTGACTCAGGACCTGCAGGATACAAATCGATAACTGATCAATTCACTAGTTCACTCATTAATTTCAGTGTCATGTTTCACAGACCATGTTCTTCAGCAGCAGTACTCACTACTTTGGCGTGATAAACTTGACTTAAACTTGCATTATTTTATTATTGCATTATTATTTTATTTTTATTATATTTGTTTCCACTTGCTGTTTAAAGTGCCTTTAGATTTTGTGTACTATTTATCTACCTTATATTTCACTTTGTATCGTTTGGCATTCATTGTTGACAGCAAAGTAAGAATTTCATTGTACAGGAAAACACGTTTCCTTACTGTGCATATGACAATAAACACTTTGATTTGATGATTTTATAATACAACAATTTGACACTAAAATTCAGCACTGACAATTTTTTATAATTGGCATCATCGATTGTGTCGACTAATTATTGAAGGCGTATAAGTCACAAAGTGCTAGTTTACAACAATCTGCTGGTGTCAACCTCAGTTCATGTAAAGGAGAACCAGCAATGGCTGGTGTGTTATTATTGGCTGTTTTAACTTTGACATTCAGCTACAGGGATGTAAACAAGAAGAACACAAAGACATTTACCTGTGTCCACCTCCAACACCTGAAACACAAAGACACACACAGTTATGTTCAGACTATAAGCAGCAGCAGAAACACCTGCCTGTCTCCACACATCTAACTCCCTCAGCCTGACCTGGTGCTCATCTCCTCGAGGTTTCTCAAAGTAGTTGTGTCTCCGGCTCTTGCTGTCACTCTCTCTGTCTCGCTCACGGTGTCGGTCTTTGTCTTTGGGCGGTTTGGAGGACGAGGTGGAGGACGGGATGTAATCCCCGATGTCGTCGAAGATACTGCAACAGAAGGACATCAAGAGTGTGTAACAGCTCTGTGATCAGCAGAGTCCCAGCTGCAGGTTGTGTGGTGGTGCACTGACCTCAGATCAGCCTCAGGGGCCCTCTTATCATCCAGCTTCCCTAAAATACAAACACACACAATTTCCCACTGTCATGGTCTTCATCAGGGAGAAACAACAGAAACAGGCTGATGAACACATTATTGGACATACTGTATGTTTAGTGAATGTAGTTTAATGCTGAGATTAATGGTTAAATCTGCAGGAAGAAATTTCCTGGTGACAAAATGATCATGACAAACCAGTCATACTCACGCAGTACACCTACTGTAAAGTACTGCAGCCAGTCAGCACTCCCAGTAACCTCCTAGAAACAACTAGTATCATCGTCCCACAGTACACAGCACCTACAGCCACTGAACTACACTCAGGTCTGTGTGTGTGTTACCTTTGTCCTTCTTCTTGAGCTTCCTGTGTCGTGTTCCCTGTCTGAGGTAGGACAGGATCTGGGTCAGTTTGGAGATCACGATGTCGTTGGTGGTCAGTGTCGTCTGAGCCTGACAAACACACGACATAACAGGGTGTCAGTATGTTCTGGTTCTCAGTGTTCACACCTAGAGGTGACACTGCAGCTGGTTTCACTCAGTGAGGACAGTTTCATCACCATCTGAAGCTTCAGACCTCTGCTGCTTCACTGAGACAGAATCTTGTAACTGAACTATGTGATGGAACATAGTTTGGCTGAAATGCCAAGGGAATGTTCTTACATTCAGCAGCAGTCAAGTTTTGATTGTAATTTTCTTGCAGAAAGATTTGAAAATTGAGTCTCTCACTTGTTTTTCTGATGAGGGGTTACATTAATGCCTAGGACCGAGGGCTCCATGCTGAAAGCCAGCAGCACCACAACGGTACCGTGAGGTATGTGTTACTAATCAGCGGCTGGTGCCACCCCAGCTCTCTGTGTCTGTCTAAGAATGTTTGTGAATAAGGCTCCTGGTCCTTAGCAGGACACAGACGCTGCAACTATAGGTTCAGACCTCATGTTATCAGTGAAACCCTGAGACTGTAAGTCTCCTCACACCAGAACCTGGGCTGAAACACACGTGTCTGGTATCAGTACCTCCATGCTGGGACAGTCAGCTTTGCTGCGGATCAGAGTTGTCGGGATGTCTGTGTCGGTGAACTCGTCATCAAGGTCGACCACGTATGCCATCCTGCCAGGCAGAAAGAGCTCATTCCTCTCGATCACACCGGACCTGAACACCACACGGTAGATGTTCCTACCTGG
>NW_018127893.1:228663-234980 GCF_001952655.1 Monopterus albus | reverse complement strand
TGTATACATATACATATACTGTATACATGGAGAACATTTCAACTTTGTCAACCTCAGAACCTCAGTAACAAATGTTCTACCTTCTCATACGTGCAGCTGCTATAACTCTCAGAGCTCTCTTTACCAACAATTCCACAAGCTACACAATATAAATACATACATTCCTACAAACCTTTGCATATAAACCTTTTTAACAAACAGGCTATTGCTATGGAAAAATAGCTACAAATCTAACACCTCTTAAAACTGCAATTAAGACATTTTAATGGCCTTAATTTTTACTAAATTGACTGAATACATTTTAAGACACCCTGTATTACAACTTTAAAAACCAAGCATTACAGCTGTTGTCCCAATACTCACTTTTACTTCTAATTCTTTTTCTTACAATATTACATTTTTTTTAAGTATTACAGCTATGTTTCCAAAACATTAGAAGCAGAAATAACACTTTTTTCTAGCTTTTTAAATCAAAGAAACCTAACTACAACTTTACACTGCACAATAATACTGTATTGTATTTTATAATGTTCTTCTGGACATGTTTCTTTTTCTGAAGTGGCTGTGATGTTAGCATGTTCAGGTCCAAACATCAGCACAGTGAGCAGGTCTGAAGCTGAACAAACACCACATCAGGCCATGAGAATATACAGTTTTCATGCCAGCATATGATCCTCAGTCCAAACCGGTCTGACAGGATAACCTGGATCTGATGGGACTCACCGAGACGAGTCTTAAACTCGATCTTCTCCTCGGGCTCCACGTCCTTCCTGTTGTAGAGGCAGAGGGGTCAAAGGTCACTCAGACAGCTCTGATTGGACAGAACTCCCAGTTTGTGGTGAACTGTCGCCTTAAATCAGGTACAGCTGGGGCTGGGCATGTCACTGTCTTTATACCAAAAACTGTTAAGTTGTGAAAAGACCAAAGCGGTAACCTCCATGATAATCTCCATCATCAACAGAGTCATAAACTGGAGGAGGTGACAGTTTACAGACATGTGTACATTTGATAAATGTGTGATGTTCCTCAGTACATGTCTTGTTTCATACTTGGCCTCTTTCTGGACTTTCTCCATCATGTCCTCTTCCTCTTTCTCCTTACTGGTGATTTCAGCTCTCACCTATAACACACACACAGGTGCAGGTCTTCATGATGCATCACTGAACTCTGCACAGTGGAAACACCGACTAGCAATAGTCACATCATGTTGTTTTCCGCAATGGGAATCTGAAGATGATGAGACCAGACTGAGACTCAGTGAATATGTGTGTGCTTGGGAGTGCAAATGAGTGAATGGACAAATAGTGTGAAAGTGCTCTGAATGTGCTGCAATGCATAAAAAAGCACAAGACAAGTATAGGACCATTTACCATACGGCACAGACCAATAAACTAAACCACGGACTGGACTCAGACACATTCTGGTGAAGACTCCACATTCACTAGTGCTGTTAGTCTCTGGATGGGATTTGTGGGAGATAACATAAACACACATCCTCTAAAGCAGGTTTAAAGGTGTTATTTGTAACCTGTCTGTTTGACTGCACAAACAGGTGTTATATGTTATGCAGATACTGTATATTTATCTTTGCACTATTTACATCCATTGAACTGTTAACTCATGTAACTTGTCTTCTTATTCTGCACTATTTCATTCCATCTCACTGCACTAGTGTTTTATAGCTTAATGTACTTTATGCAAAGTTTTAGATGCTAAACTGTATTTCGTTGCCTTGTACTTGTGCACGTGATGACAATAAAGTTTAATCTAATCTAATATATAAGGCAATCAGCCACACTATAACAAGCGATACAATATGATTTTACAATAAGAAAATTAGTAAAACCCCCATCAGAGACAACACCCATCCAGGTCTCCAGTGTTTCATAAAATGTTAATACATTTAACAACAAAATCCTTGATGTACTGAGTTTATTTTCTGACCTTCTGCAGCAGAGCAAAGTCCAGACCCTTCACCAAGTGAGTGTGCTCCATGTCACCTCCCAAAAACTTTGACTCCTGGATCAACTGACGACGTTTCTCTGCTGCAGACTTATCTCTGAAAAACACAGAACAATAAATCAGGAGCAGAAAATAAAACATGACCAAAATCGGGACCAGTCCCACAGCTTTGTAGTTAGCTGTGGTATTAGCAGTGTGAGCATTAGCGGTACTCACGCCTCAGCAGTGGGTCCTACAGCTCTGTAGTTAGCAGTGGTGCTAATCAGCTCTGTCTCTTCATAGTCTTTGTTGACCCCATCACGTCTCTCTCTCGCTCTGTCTCTGTATTTCTCAGCTAGCTCTCTCTCTCGCTCCATCTCCTGTTGACGTAGCTTAGCATAGTAACTGCAATAAAAAAAGATCATAAGTAGTTAATAGCAATAACTTAAATCAGATCAGCTAAAGACTACACAAATGAGAAAAAAAGAAATTTAGGCAAAACATCAGCCCAGTGGTGCTGGTTCCTAGCAAGCCAGTGATAGCATGTTAGCTGTTAAACATGGTATCACAGAAATGTTTAGCCTTTAAGGGGTCAGCATCAAAATCTGAGGAGCTTCTCATTCAGCTTTCAGACAACAGAAAAGTGTAAATGCAATAAACATTCTCCCATGTTACCATGGTAACCAGTTGCTGTAACACATCTATTGTCATTTACTAATACTAGGGTTGTAGCAGTCCAACCCATCCTGATCTGCAGGATAAATAAGAAGATGTCATCTAATCAATACTCACCTCTTCTTTTTCCTCCGCCTCGCTGCAGGATCCTCGTCCTCATTGTAGTCCCTTGGCATTCTGGGAAAAAAACGATCATTATCATCAGTGATCAGCTATATTTCTGCACTGACATCAGGTGTGACGTAAACATTATAAACAATGTTTTCTCTCGCAGGCACTCACTCATGGTGTCTGGACTTGGAGGGCGGAGCTGTAGAGGGCGCCGTCCGCGGTGTCATCAGCAGCTTCCTGAAGTCATCATTGGTCAGCTTGGACCTGAGGGGAGACACACAACATGTTAACATATGTGCGCACACACAGACACACAAACACACAGGTAAAGTAGGTAACACGGTAATATTCAGTAGTAGCAGCAGTATTCCCTACAGGTAAAGTAATGTAGCGAGGGATACTCAATATCAGTAGTACTGACCACAAGCAAAATACCATAGTAGTAATAGTAGCAGTAGTAGCAGTACTGACTACAGCTCAAATATCACAGTAATGCTCAGCAGCAGTAGTAGCAGTACTCACTGAGCAGCAGATCTGTGGTCGTCCACCTCGTGGCCATCAGGAGCCAGAGGGTTGGAGTAACTCTCAGCTGCAGAACACACAGACAGGATGTTAGTGCACAAAGTGGCAGCAGGGGGCTGCCAACACCCTGAGATAACCCAGGACAGAGTACTGTTTAAAGTACACTGTGGAGAACATGACCACCTGTAGTACTATGGGATACACACCTTTCTGCTGATATTTAACTGTTCCGCTGATCTACAGGTGCTGTAATCACCACCTGACTCAGACTGGATTTCTGAGGGCTCTGACTAAATATTATTTTCATTATTGATTAATCTACACTCAGATTACATTCTCGAATAATCAAGTGATCGCTTGATCCCGATACATGCTGAGAAGGCCATGTTACACTGAAGACAGTTCATTTTCTCGATCACCTGTTAACTCATTTGGTCCATGAAATGTCCGACAAAAAAACTTAAGTGTGAAAATAAATGCAGAGAAATCTGACAAAAATGTATAGAAATATTCTATAGTTGCCAATTAATGTTATGTTGATAAGGTCATTAATTTACCGAAAAACCTGCTTCAGTTTTACAGCTCAGTTGGTGTAACCTAAGTTAGTATAAACGGTGCCCAAAACACACAACACAACTTTATTTCCAACGGTTTATAGCTGAAACACCCGCGTTGCCGAGTTGGAGGGAATTCCACTATTACATTAAAATTCAAGTAATTGTATGCTTACAGCTTTATGTCATTTTAAAACAGCGAGGCAACTTTAAATCGACAGAAATGTAAACGGAGTCTGGCGTTATGTAATCGGAGAGCAAACGCAGCTAACTGCGCCGCGTCTCGTAGTTCAAAGTGATTCAGTGTTAACATGCCTTCGTAGAAAACGGCGTAATCCTTTTAACATGAATAATCGTCTTTAGTTACACCTCCATTAGGTTTATTTTTATCTGGATTAAAAAAAACTATCTCTTCAAATTACAGCTAGGCTAGCTCTTAGCAGGCTGACGTTGGTTGCACAAACTGTTGTCATGCTAATAAATCTCCAGCTAACAGACTTCTGTGGCTCCGACTTACTTTCGGGCATCTCAACGAAGCGTTGATTTTCTTCTTTACCCAGAAAATATCCCCGTTTAGTCGCAAAGACACCAACTGAACCTCACAGCGTCTATTTTTTTCACCCTCGCAGCTGGTCAGTTAGCTTAGCGTTAAGTTCTGCAGCGAAGCTTCGCCGTGCCGTGTTGTGATGTAGCGTCACTACCGCTTCCGTTAAGACAACAGCGCCTTCTACAGTACAGAGGTCCGCGTGGCACTCACGATATTTTACTGTTTCCCAATTGAACTCAATACACGAAACCACGTTTTTCTGTCAAACAAGTCTAACTTTGTTAATTTATGATGGTAGTTCGCTCAGAATCCTTCACTTGGCCCACAGACATTTGAAGACCAATAAACAAGATTAGACAGTAGCCTATTATTATTATTATTATGTGATTTCATCAAGCCAACAAAACAGAGACTGTTCAACTGTCTGGAGGAAGCTGTGCTGACTGCTGCTTGTCATAAATCTGACCTCAAAATCTCAGACACACAAAATGAAAACATGCGTATCAAAGCAGATAAACACCATGTTTTTTTATTTTAATCATTGCTGCATCTTAAAGTACAGTACATACAAATTCTCATCAGAACAGTCTGCAATGAGTTCAACAAAGATTTCACACACAGAAGAATGATTCTTTAATATATTTATTAAATATTGTATTCCTATAAGTTTGACTTTACAGTAAATCTACTCTCATAAACTGCATCATTTACTGTTATTTTTTTGCAACAAACACTACAGTCACAATAAAGCACAGCACGTAAACACTGCAGCATGTTGTCAGAAATCCAAAATAACACAAATATGGCATGTATTTGAAGTGTAAGACAATATTTATGACACATTTGTTTTTGGTTAAAATGATCCTAAAACTTCATCTGTTTCCGAACAGTACTTAAATTACAAACATGCTTCTGAATCACCTCCTGTGAAAAATTATACTTCTTCCCATTGTGAAACTTTTGGAGACGCATAACTCAAACTGAAATAAATTTATTTGTAGCTAAATAAAATGCACTTCACCCCTTTGTCATGTGTGGACAGCTGCAGTGAAGCAATGCAGCGCCCCCTTCAGGTCGGTTCAGTCACTGCTCCTTCTGCCGGTGAAGGACCTCCAGGACCAGCCGGTGCTCCTGCTGCAGTTATTCCGTTTTCTTTATTCTGGTTATTCTGTTGCTGATTTATTAAATTAATTTATCAACACAGTCACAGTAACGAAACATTTAAAACCCAGACAAAGAAACTCGTTTTATAAATGAAAGAGGAGAGGATCACTGCAGACCCCTCACACCCTGGACATGATCTGTTCGAACTCCTCCCCTCTGGACGGCGTTACAGGTCACAGTGCGCCAGCATGATCTGTTCGAACTCCTCCCCCTTCCCCAAGGCTGTCACTCTGACGAACATTTGACCCACGACAGTATGACTGGACAAAAACCCTCAGTGCAATACATTGCACAGATCCGTACAGGTCACAGTTTTTAAATACTCTACTTTTATTCCTATTTATCTCACTTCACAATGAGCATTCCTTTGTCTGTCTGCATTGTTTACTTCCTGTTTATACTGCATTATTTGTTGCTTGTTAATACTGCTTATTTTGTTATACTAGCCTTATGTTGGTTTACCGTTTACTTGCCCCTTGCACGGGGATACGTACATGCACTTTGAGAGCCGATGTACCAGAGTCAAATTCCTCGTGTGTCCGGCGCACCTGGCCAATAAAGCGGATTCTTATTCTGAAATCTATACAACAGCGTCAGCAAATGAAACCGAACACCACCAGACCTCCTCTGTGAACATCAGCAACAGTGATTTATGAGGAGACTCCTCTCAGTAAAGGCTTTATGATCTGTAAATATAAGATCAGATTTTATTGTCCACAGTGAAATTTGCATTTACACACAGAGCTGCTGTTGTGCTGTATTATAGTGGTTAAGGTGGATTTACTGTTAAGTCAGAATTCACG
>NW_018127893.1:218647-227852 GCF_001952655.1 Monopterus albus | reverse complement strand
TTTTAAATATTTTACTTTTATTCCCCCCTCCCCAGGTAAACCCCTGGAAAAACAGTGGAACTTCCTTAAATACTACTAAAACCTGTTAAAAAGTATATGAAACCCCTTAAAACATAGTTAAATCCCAATAAATTACTAATTAAAACCCAGGAAAATGTCTTTAAATAGTAAAATTGCCTTTAATCACTATAAAAATGTGGTTATAAATGAGTAAGACTTCCTACAATCTGAAAGTCCCTTTGTAAAATCAGCAGACCTTAGAAGCAAGAAAAACCACAAAGTCTTTAAAAGTTAGAATCAATACACCCCTTAAAAAAATCCCCTTAAACCCCAATTAAAAACCCCAGATGAGATATATATTTTCTCCAGCGTGTTCTGGGTCTGAACACACTGGGGAGATTAATTCCTCCCCTTGGCATTTTATTCCTTTAATAGTTTCAATGTCCTTGTTATGCTGATGTAAGGCACCTTAAGTCTGCATGTGTATAAAAAGGTGCCATATAAATAAAAGTGACTTGACTTAAAACTCAGTAAAACTATGTGAACCAACATGCTCATCAGTAAAGCCTCAAAATAAAAGAGTGACATTAATAGTACTCAAGTTTATTCATAAACACATTTACACACAAATTGAATAAATGAAGCAGGTGGAGTGGACCTCTTCCAGCAGGTGGGGGGAGATCAGGGTTTGGACTGAACCAGAGTCTGCAGTGCTTTGGCCACCTGATCAGCTGACATGTTTTCCACTGAGACACTGCTCTCTTTACCAAAATCTAAAACACAAAGTATTATTCTTATCATCGGGGCATCAACAAAGACACACACCAAAAACAATATGTGCCACTGAATGGAAAACAAAGTCTAAAGCTTATAATGTGATAGAATGTTAAGCAGAGTGAGACCTCCAAATAGAGCTTCAATAAACTCATTAACCCAACATGGTGGTTCACCTCCTGCTGCAAGTGGAAAGAAAACCCAGGCTTCCATGATGATATGCGGTCAGACTCACCATATCTGGCCCAGAGTCGGGCCTGGACTCCAGAACATTCTCTGATCAGGATTGGGAAGTCTGGATTGGATTTCTTCAGAGCCACATAGTGCTGCTCCACAAAGTCCCTGCAAATACAGAGAGGCAGGAAGTTCTGATATCAACTGCTTCCTGTAGACCTCTGAGGTCACGACAGAAGGGGTCACACTGAAACTGACACCGTGGGTACATCCGAGGTCTCATATCCATCCACGTTCCCCTCACTTGTGTCTTTTCCTTCCCACATACAATGTCTGTGTTGACATGAACTCATAGTTACAGTTATTCCAACACAAACAACTTCAGCACCAGCTACACCTGTGAAATCAAAGGTTTGCTCCTGATTTGTAATACAACATTAGACATCCTTCTGTGATCTACGTGCAGGGTGACAATGCTGCGTTCAGGTAACATCAGCAGAATGAGAGAAATAAGAAAAACCTCCTGTGACTAATTTCTTAATGTTCACACTTCATTCAATGACAGTTCTCAAAGACAGCTTTAGAAACATCTTAAGCCAAAATTAACATTTTTTGTCTGTAAACAGTGACTCAAACGTGGTGTCCATAAAATGTTTTATATGTGACAAAGATATTAAAGAGGCTGGAAGCAGCTCATGTTTCAGCATTTTGATTAAAATCTGGAGATTATTGACTATTATTCGATCATCAAAGCAGTTGCTGATAAATTTCCTCACGACTGACTAACCTTAGGTGATTAATTGTCCAGTTACACATTTTGTAGCTGTAACGTTATTGTTGGATAACAGTTGAAAAACGTCGGTGCATATACAACATCCCATGTTTATAGATAATGCAATATCACAAATTGCTGTACCTTCTCATACAATTTTTACGCAATTTTTTTCCAATGCACTTTCTTCCTGCTGTGTCTACTCTCAGTGAACCACGCGGTTAAAATGACAAACATGTAAACAAAAACAGCATTACAACAGTTACAACTCGGGTCACGGTGTCTGATGCTAAGCTAACTAGCCGCTGTTAGCAGTGCTGATAATTTAAGTAATCATAGTAATGTCACTGAAGATAAACTACCGGTTCTTGAATTCCCGCTTCATGAGGCCAAATCGAAGCTCACCTGGTCCCCTTGCTAGCCGCGGAGGTTTGGCAGAGGTGGACGCGAATCTCCCGGAGGTTTTTACCCAAAGTAGATCCCAGACTCCGGACTACGGCAGCCGCCATCTTAGCTTTGTGCTGCCTGTCAAGTACGAGCTGAAGGTTGTTTCACCCCGGAATTTATCCTGCCAGGCTCTGACTTCTGCTAATTCAGCCCCGAGTCTGCCCTCAAAGGCAAACTTCTGCTGCATTACATGTATTTAACAGCGTACCATAGTAAAACTATTCATACAGAACATCATATGAATTATGATGGATTGTTATAAAAACTTCCAGCACCGTATAAAGTAATTAAAATGACAAAATACTCCTTACATGTTGATACAATAATAGTGATCGAATTATATAAATATCTAATGTATGGGGCATACATACTTTTATTTTGGTATACATTTTGCTGATAATTCTTCTGTGCTTTTACTTAAGTATGATTTATACCTGTAACTGTGTGTTTTTAAATGTTGGTATTGCTTCTTGTAATTTAATGCAGTCAGTGAGGGAAAGTTAATAAAAAAAATACATCCACTCCACTGTGTTTAAGCACAATTTTAGGCATATGTACTGTACTTTATTTGCATCACACCCTTTATGTGTTTACTTCATCATATGTCAAACAGAAATATTGAACTGTTTACTCCACTACATTAATCTGACCTCTGCAGTTGGGAGTTAAATTGAGATTTTACATATAAAACTTTATGTGTAATGATATTATATGTAATGCACAGCCATAAATCACTTATCAGACATTGAGTGTTTTAATAGCACCCAATGATAGTGAGCATCAAATTATAGTAATACAGGCTGCTGGACTATTGCTGTGGTTTATGGTTTGTAGAGCTGAATTTCACAACTGCTGGTGGTCATTTATTTTTTGTATAATATTACTTGATTATTTGGTTTTGTGAAAAAATCATATGTCATAAAACCGGTCATGTACCAAAATCATATACACCTTTACCTTAAAAACAATTTAAATGTATTTTAAATTAGCCCTACCTTGACCAAATATAACAACAGGGAACTTGTACACATTAATGCATCAGCAAAGATTATCTGATGATGTGAACTAGAACATCTCTCACAGGGGTGTTGCTCTCCAGAACAAATACTTTTATATGATATTTGTCAGTTGTGAATGCAGGACTTGTAATGCAGTATTTTTACCTTGTGGTACTATTACTGCAAAGGATCTGAGTATTTCTAAGTGCAGAATGTAAAGAGATTTGAGACATGTACAGAGCCTCTACTGTATATTCATGGTTTTTCTGACACTGTATGTTCATTTGCTGTTTGTCCACATTACAAAAGAATAAAGATACAGAAAACATGAAGTTCTGTAAAACAAACATTACCTGTAGTTTACCTTCAGTTGACCACATTTCTTGTGATAAGATTTGATTCTCGTCTCAATATGAAACTTAAAACATGCATCTCCACTTTTCTGCTTGTAGCCAAACTGTTGTGGAGGCAGTCAGCTGCTTCCGGTGATAAGACACAATCCAAACATGATGCAACTCCTCTGATCTGAATTCAGTCTGATGCTGAACAGACAAATAGTCTTCATGAAGCACTGAGAGAAATAAAAATCAACAATATCGCTGAATCAGAGAGAAAACTCCAGAAAGTTCAGAATGATCCGGTAACGTCTTTAACATGTGACTGAAAACTGAGCAGCTCAAATACGGGACCATTTCAGTTTAGGCAAATCTCCATGTTACAGAGCACAAATCCTCATTTAGCCATGATTTATTCTGAGGGATTCACATGTCCAAAAGTATGTGGACAGCTGACCACCTGCAGTGATGAAAGAAGTCCTCAGATCTTTTACCCAAGTAACAATACCACAGTATGAATATACAATATCACGACGAGAACCTGTTCATTCAAAATCTTCCAGGTTTCTGAAACCATGATAACCAGGACACTAGTGCACATGTAAACACAGCCAGACCAGGTATCTAAGCTAAAGCTGATGTTTCTGTCGATTTATGTCGTCTGTGTGGCTGAAGAGGTGAACTCTCTTTTCCACCCAAAGTGGCTGACATGTCCATTAGTCACACAAACAGCAGCAGCTGGACGAGACTTTGCTTTATTTAGAAACAGGATTATTTGGTACAAACATCATGACTGTGAAAACCAGAAAAGCTTTAACAGACCGGGCGTTTTCTAAAGCAAAGGGGTCACCTTATGCAGTTCATCTTCTCGGACCAGGTCTAGACTTTGTGATGCTTCATTATCAAACACTAACTGTACATCAGAACGTTATGAAGATGAGAGATGATTGTGTGACGAATCAGCTCTGCTGTTTCTCATTAAGAGTCCGCTAGCAGTAGCGGGAAGTGAGCAAGCTGTACATGCGACATCAAGAGTGAACAAGAAAAACAGTCTGCAGGTTTATTCAAGTCTTTTTATAATCCGGTGTGTTTCCTATCAGTCCTGCTCCTGCTGGATCTCCTCAATAGATCCTGCCGTCGTTTCTCATTCAGGAGCTCCTGGATACGTTTGTTTTGTGTTCGCTCACGGATCGGTGGCATCCGCAGCACAAAGTAGTTCTGCTGTCCTCTAGTGGTGTCACTGTCCAAACCCGGGATCCGGTACGGGATCCTGTCCACTGAGTTGTTCTCCTTTTTTGAGAGCGAGATGGAGGAGGACGAAGACGATGTTGGCGTTGGTTCAGTTTCTATCAGACTGATTTCAGTTTGAAGGCCCCACTCTTCTGATGATGTGATATCAATGACGTCATCAGAATCAGGTGACATTGTAGTGGAGAATTCTGGGACAGCAGACGTCTGGACCACCATTGTTGTCAGACTGCCAGCAGTTATCACAGGGAGCATTGTGGGAGTGGTAGTTGTCTTCTTCAATAAATGTGGTGGTGCAGTTTTTCTTGGACGTCTTGTAGTTGTACTAGCGGTAGTTGGAACAATCTCATCAGGCTCAGATGAAATCGATGGATTCTCATAGGATGTATATTCATCATAATCATCATACTCAACGTAGACAAAATCACTGCTGCTCCTTCTGGTGGGGGATGGACCTACAGTGAAGGTGGTAGGTGGCATGCTGATGATGTCACCAATGATGTGGCCGCTGTCAGACGAGGTGGAGGTGGAAGCTGAAGTTGTCATCTCCGTGGTCAAACTCCACAAACTAAAAGACAAGAACAATGAAAAAAGGACAGTTTAAAGTGCCTAAAAGGTCTAAAGGTTTCAAATATGAAGTGTTTCTCTATGACATCAGCTATTAGTAAAAGGGCAACGATGGATTATGACATTGAGTCCCTGGCCACAGACACCTTTCCTACACAGAAGTAAGACTCCCAAACTGAAAGGTTCATTTGCTGAACTGTCTCAGCCTACATTCACCCTCTAACAAACTCCAGTTGTTTTACATCGACTCTTGTCCAGGTTTCACCTGCTGGTGTTGAGTGATGGGTTCATGCTGCTGAAGTTGCTAAAGTTGTTGGAGTTGCTGAAGTTTCCTTTGCTGCAGGACTTGCAGCACATCTGTCGGTATCCAGCGATGGAGCAGTACCGACGCAACACTTCCATTCGACAAAATGTTGAGCGGTCAGCACGGCAACGCTGTCCTGGAGACACAGCAGGAGCAGCTGCCAGTTGGAACATTCAAATATTTGTATTCAAATATTCGCTTGAGTTAGCAGGAAAAGGCAAAGTCAGGTGGCCATTATTGTTTTTAAGAATTTAGCCCGCAAACACATTGATGATTGGACAACTTTACACATCATTTACAAATGCATTATGGAGTTTTTCCTGATCCAGATACAGATCACATGTCAAGGTGGAGATCATGGGGTCTGACCTGCTGTAAAAAAGACAAAAGGAGCCAAAAACTAACAAGAAGAAACTGGATTCTGTATCTGCAGCCTTTTATCTTCTGTACATCTGTCTTGCTGCTCTGTAAAAATCACCGTTCATCCCAGGAAAACCAACCCATCATTAAAGCATCAATCTTAACATTCACAATCATAAAAGAAACCAGACAAGGAGGCAGAGAGTTAAGGAAGTAAACAAGCGTGTGACAAAATCAGGGGGGAAAGGAGGAGGAGGAGAAGAAAGAGAAAGAGGAGAAGTGTGTGCTTTACTGGAGGAGATGCTCGGAGCTGAGAAGTCTGGGTTGGACCTGGACAGCCACTGGATGGTGGAGTTATTCTGGTCACCTGCAGGGGGGGAGAGTAAGTCAGCTGCACATAGACTACAACTACCAGCATCCCTCCCTCCCTGTCAGTAACAAACATCTGGGATGTGATTGGCTGATGCCTACCCCTGCAAAGTGGGGCCTCGCAGGTGCGGGTTGTGAGTGGCCGAGGCTCTGAACAGTTTCCAGCTGAACCCCTGGGACTTGAACATGCAACCTGACGTTCTTGAGTCCCAGTTCCACATGAGACTGAACACTGAAATGAAAAAGGTACTGATTAGATCTTAAATGTTCAGATTCTAAAGAAACTCCCAAAAGGTAGAAGTAGTCCAGAAAGATAAAAGTTAATGAGCTCCAGAAAGAAGAAAGGTGGAGGTTATCCAGACAAACGAAGAGTGAAGGTAATCCAGAAAAATGGAAACTTGAGGTAGTCCAGAAAGAAGATGGTTTGAGGTTGGCCAGTGAGAAGGAAGCTAGAGGTAATCCTGAGGTACAGGTAGTCCATAAAGAAGGTGTAAGAAGGTGCAATCGAAGAATAAAGAAATTAGTCTACAAATGAAAAAAAAATAACAAAGGCAGTCCATAGGTCCAGACGTCATGGTGGCAACACAAGAAATGTTGTTAATTCTGCTCCTGTCTTAAGTTTTCGTACCGAGGTCCAGGGCCCGGCTCGCCAGGCAGCGGGACAGGGGAAGCGGTTGCAGGTGCGTTTTCCGTCTGGTCGATCATCACCACAGAGCTTGCTGAGCACCGAGCGCAGCTTCTGTCCGCTGCTGGACTCCTGCTGGCAGCTCACCCAGCGGCGCTGCCACCCGGTTTGACCACAGGAGGCGCTGCAGTCCTCCCAATCCCCTGTCACCCAGCTGAGGGGGCAAACAGAACAGAAACGGTACAGTAAATCTGTGCTCCTGGGTGAACAAGAGCTGCTCCAGCATTGTTCTTTCCTTTAAAGAGCCCATGGCTGCTCGTTTTGCTCGTTTCCAGCCATTAAATGTTTAATCTTGGGTACCTCTAGATTAGCTTGGCACCCCTCATAACTCCAAATAGTTTTTAATTGTTTCAGAATCAGAGAGCCAAAAGCCTCTTCCTTAAAATGAGAGGACAGTTCGTGAACGCGCACACCTCCTGCTGCTGATGTTGTGTCGCAAGTGGACAGCACAACGAACTGCAACGGCATTAATTAATATGAATTTCTTCTCCATAGATAGATAAACAATGGTATATGTACTGATAAAAAGAAATGTGTAACACTCTAAACAAAGCGGGTAACTGAGAAACCCCATATTTTAACTGGCATAATGCAGACATAGTAACTTCTCCAGCCTTACAACAATTCTCTTTAACGTTACAGAAACAAGGCATTAAGAGACACACAACTTATGTTTTTAAAACTTAGTTAAGTCCCACCAAGTAGTGGAAACATCATTTGCTTTCAAGTAGAACCAAGGTCAGTAAATCACGTCTTCCCCCACACGACCACATACAGTCCCAAAGTAGTGAAATGAATTCCAACAGGTAGCGTAGCACCAACAGTAACATCATGGGTCATTAATCCGCTAGTGAGAGTTTGTGAGACGTGTGTAAACCGAGTTGCTTCTGCATAGAAATACTAGAACATACTGTATGTAAACCTCTTTTTTTTTTACTTTAGGTCACGTTTAAGTTGAGAATTCCCCATTGTAATATTGTAGATAAGTCAGAAAACAAGGAAAAGCGCTATGGACTCTTTAACTTCATAATCTTGTCAGGGGTCCATTCAATCTTATACAATAAAGTGTTTGTAATACTAGAAATATTTCAGTTTGTTTGATTTCTTTGATTCTTATTATGCTTTTTAAGTACTTTATTCAAAGTGTTTGTCTACATTTTTTAAAAGTGATTTGCTGACCCTCATCACCAGTTCTGTATCTGTATACACTCCACAAAGTTCTGGAAATATAATCAGATTATTTCTGCTGTCATGAAATGAACCAGGGTGCTAAAAGAACTTGGTCAGTCTCCAGATGAATGATGCATCAGGGTCTGAGTACACTGGTCAGATTCTGGGAGCAGTTGTTCAGAAGTTATCTGACTGGATTTCAGTTAGCAGATTGGATCAAATCTTGAAAATGGGAAAAAAAAAAAAAAAAAAAGGATACTGAAATCCGATTAGATGATGTAACCCAATCTTGGTTGTGATCTGGATTAAACCTTCAGTCTGTGTCGTTCAGAACCTTTTAGAAGGAATAGGATAACTTTGATCCAAAAAATGAAAATTATCCCCATCCCAGCACAGAGGACAACTCAGGCAGATTTCAGGAACAAAATGCAATAAAACACAAATTGGTCAAATAAAATGTACTATTTGTATCATGTAATATATATGCATTTATTAATATTTTTGCACTTCATTTGCTTAATATTTACAGTGAGAAAGTAAATAAAGCCTTTAGCCTTTCAGTATAGTGAACCAAAGCCAGACTTGAGATCCACCTCATAGAAGTTTAACATCATAAGGTGTTTTTCCACCAGCACAGGTCAGTCCTGCCAAGCCAAGGTGTGCTCGGTGGAACCGTGCTGAGCCGCTCCCCTTCATGTTTCCACTGCACCATAAAGTGCATTATCTTCTGCACCCTGATCATGTGGGGTTGGCGCCAGCCACTGAGAAGTGACACATAACTTATGGTGTTGGCGTGGTGTTGCTAGCTTGCAGACATGGAGCGCTTGGTCCTGGGCATTATTTTAACCCCTTATCAGAAGAACAAGTGAGAGACTCCATTTTCAAATCTTGCTGCAATGAAATTAGGGATAAATAAATGAATGCTGAATGTAAAAGGACTTTAATTTGGTGCAATGTTTCAGCCAATCAAGTGCCTCAATGAACCTCTCTGGTGAAGACGGA
>NW_018127893.1:206989-218597 GCF_001952655.1 Monopterus albus | reverse complement strand
GACACCACGCGGGCTAGTTGACATAGCTAGTTGCCTACACTGTGATGTGCAGTCCATTTTAGAGCACTGGTAATTCATTCATTCATTCATTCATTCATTTTCTACCGCTTAATCCCTGAGCGGGGTCACGGGTGGGGCCGGAGCCAATCCCGGCCGGCAATCGGGCGAAGGCGGGGTACACCCTGGACAGGTCGCCAATCCATCGCAGGGCTCACTGGTAATTCAGATTTGGTAATCTTGAAGTCTATATCTGGATAAGGGTGATCCAATCTAGTTTGAAAAACAGGCATAAACGCAATCTGGATTACCTGATCCTGCAGAGCAAAACATGGGATTTCTTAAATCTGGATGATTCCTATCCAGTTTAAACTTTTAGAACAACTGGCCCCTGGGTACCAACACTGGTTCATAGTCAGCCCGACTGCTGCAAAGTAATAAAATTAACTTTATTATGTTTTGTTGCGACATGTAGGCCAACATTTGCATAAACTTTGGTTGGTACTCAGGACCAGTGTGGTTCAGTTGTGTCATTCATCTGGAGACCATTTGAGTCAGAGATCATTTTTAGCTCCAGCCAAAACAGGAGTTTGTTAATGTGGTGACTTGTAGTGTGTTACCACTGTGAGTTATAGTGTTACCATGGTGACTTAGTGTTACAGTGGAGACTTGTAGTGTGTTACCGTGGCGAGCTACAGGCATTGGTGTTGCAGTTGCGGCTGATGGCTCTCGGTTTGCTGATGTTGGAGCAGAACATCCTGTGAACCATTTTACCATCAGCCTTCCTCCTGCAGCCGAACCTGGTGTACTGTTTTCCTGGCAACCAGAGATCAGATAACAACCATGCACTTTTTACCCCAATAACCAAACAACAGACTGTTAACCAGCAGCGGATTAGTTACCTCCTCCACAGGGCTTGGAGCAGTGCGACCACTTCTTCAGCGCCCACTCATAGAAGATGGCACCCTCCTGCACCATGTTGGACTCCAGCGAGGACCGGAGACGGTCCTGGATGATGTACTTATAGGACACTGTCACCTTGGAGTCGCCATCGGGGCGAACCTGATGCACAGTGGTGGTTGTTCTGGTTCAGCTTCTGATCAGACACAGCGTGAACATGTTGGACTTTCCTGGAGTTCCCTGTGTTGACGAACTCACCATGAGCAGGACCCCATACTTCAGAGGCCCTGTGGTCTGGATGGACTCCTGCTCATCAGTGTTGCTGTACTCCCAGGCTACACTGTTCTCAATCAATACTCGGGATTGTGGGAGCTCATCTCCATCGTTGAGGAAGAGGTGACCTGTCTCCTGGTTCTTTAACGCTGCAGCAGGAAAAACAAAGACAAGGTTTGGTAGTAAATGAAGACCTATGAACGTTTGTCAAGTTGAACCAAATATCCTTTTACCCAGGACATGAGGAGTCCCTTTGAACTCCTGGATCAGCAGGTGTCGCGCTCCTTTGGGGATCTCCAGGATCTTTAGGTATCCTGGGCCACAGAAACAATAATCTATTAATCGATCAATCAGTAATGACTTTACAGAGACAGGATCAGCGGCAACAACAGTGGAACTCATCAGTAACTGCAATACCCGTCGTCATCATCACTGTGTTCATACCTGTGTCACTTCACTCTCTAACATACCACTGCTTCCCAACCTGGTATCTGGTCACGAATGACAGGACAAGAGCCTTTAACACGTGACTCAACACGTTTCTACTGGACCACAAAGAAACAGAGGTTGTTCACACCTTGTTTCTTGGTGCTGCGGGTGAAGTTTCCTTTGATGACCTTGCAGCTGGAGTTATCTCCTCCACAGACTCCACATCTATCCTCCTGCTGGTCTGAAGCGATCTGCCCATCGCAACCAACATGCTGCAGGAGGAGATGAGACAAGGAGGGGACATGAAGAGAAAGGGGACATGGTGAAAGGAGACAAGTAAAGAGGCCAAGGAGATCATCAACCTGCTCAGGCTGCAGATGAAAATCAACATCTGAGTTAAATCTGACACTGCTACAGTGTTATGAAGTTAATTCATGTGTGTTACAGTAACACAGTATACCAGTACTCAGCTCCTTTACCTAAGTAAAAGCAGCAGTACCAGTGAAAATACTCTGTTACAAGTAAAAGTGCTGCACTCTAAATATTACTTAAGAACAAAAGTATTATCACCAAAATACACTTGAAGTAGCAAAAGTAATATATTAAATGCATAAGTGTGTATTTGTTTCATTTTTATAAAAACATTTTTACCAATACTTTACACATAATGCTCCCATAAAACCAATAAACTAGCCTGATAATGGACAAATGTACAACACAAACTAAATAAAGACCTCACACTCTCCTCGGACACAGACGCTGTAGGCATCACCATAAGAACACGGCGTCCCATCATGCACCATTCTGTTCATGGACACCGCCGCCGCCGTCTCCTTCGACTGGCAGTACAGATGGCAGCGCTCGTCAGCTGCAGACAAATCCAGCATATGGTGCAGGAGTGTTTATGTTTCAACAGCACAACACAGTCTGAATATCTTAAGGTGGAATATTTAAGGTGAAGCTTTGAAAAGAGACTTGAAAATATGTGGAGACAGTAAAGAGTTAACAGTGAAGAGAGGCACTGAGATCGGTCCAAAAACAGATTTCTCAGTGATGAGTTCAACATGTGAACACCCTAAGACACACAAACACACGAACAAATAATAACAGACTCACAGAAACACACAACAGAGAGAAAACTATAATCTTTAAGTTCAGAGGTAGAATTGTGTTTTAGTTTGTGTCGATGTGTGTCTGTGTCAATGTGTGTGTATATTGTGGGTATTTATGGTCAGGGTGTCTGTGTGTGTGTCAGTGTGTATATTGTGGGTATTTACGGTGTCTGTATTGATGTGTGTCTGTGTGTGTATTGTGTGTATTTACGGTCAGGGTGTTGGTACGGCAGCCAGTGGTGTTTCCTTCCTTCATGTTCAAAGAATGGATTCCAGACTTTACACTGATCCTCCCTGGAACAGAAGACAGTTCTGCAGAGCTCTGGTGTTTGACCAGTTCAATCTAACTAGACAAACTGGTGCCTTAAACACATTGTACTTCCACCTACACATCCTGTGCTGTTTTAACACACAGGCCTGCCTTCAGTCTGAACCCAACAGTAGAAACTAAGCAGTATGAATAGAGTGGTGTAGAGTACAATAGAGTCCAGTAAAATCAAGGCTGGCTGAGTAGAATATCAGCAAAGGATGAATAGAATTCAGCTGAATGTAGTGGAACAAACTTAAGTAAAGTTGAGACAAGTCAAAGGCAAACGGAATAGAACGGAGGAGGAGTCGGGTCAGGCAGAGTTGAGCCGTCTAAGTGGAGGACAATAGAGTCCATCAAGTAGAGTAAAATAAAACCCAACAGAGAGCACAGCAGATGAACTGACCTGAAGTCAGTCAGCGGTGGACACTCCTCCCGGCTGCACAGCTGGAACTCGTAACTGTTCCCGAAGCAGATGCGCCCCCCATTGGCTGGACTGAGAACAACAGCTGGTTAGTGTTTCTGATTAGTGTGTCTGATCTGTGACATCACAAGTGACTAACAGCTAACTCACGCTGGGTTGTCGCAGCGTCTGCTCCGAAACCTGACCCCGCCCCCGCAGGTCCTTGAGCAGCTGCCATACGAGCTCCATGTTCCCCAGTTACCATCTTGTCGCAGGTGTTCAGGGGTCAACTTTATACAGTAACCCTTAAAACAATGCTGTGACAAGAAACAGTTATCATGGACACAAGGTAGATCATTATACTGCCGGAGTCAAGATGGGTTTAGCCAAGCTAAACATAAAACACTCCCGGTCACTGCACTTTGGCATTTGCACAGGACCAGGATAGCATGTTTCCAGGTCTTTATGCTAAGCTAGGCTAGGCCAGTCAACAAGAAGTAGTTCCAGTCCCTGCACAGACTATGGTTGATGAGAAAGTTGATCCATCTGCACAACTGTATGGATAGTTGGGTCAAAACTTATTTATCAGATAAGTTACAATTTTTTCATGTTAATGATGAAACTTCCATGCTGTTAGTCTTGGCATTGCACAGGGCTCTGTGTTAGGTCCAATTCTCTTCACTTTATACATGCTCCCTTTAGGCAATATTATCAGGAAACACAACATAAGGCATTATAATTTACTATGTATTTGGTTTATGGTTATTAGTTTGTGGTGAGTCATCTTCGTTGATAACATGTATCTACATACACAACAGGTCAAAATGAACAGACACACTACTGGCTTACATTTATCAGCACCAGTGGGCTGTTTAACCCACAGCTGGACTATTAAACTGAAATATGATTATTTTCACACAGTATTTGACACAAGAAGTTGGAGTTTGACCCTAAAACTGTCACAGATTCATTGTTTGATGTACAAATAATGTTGTAAATAAAAGGTAACAACAGTCAGATGTGAGTTTAAAAAGAGTCCAACTAATCATCAATTTTAGACATGAACAGTGACACTGATTTGGGTCAAGTTAAACCAGCAATGTGGTGGTGCTGGACTGAGCCAGACCTTGGCTCTTCAGTGTGGACACAGTCATGGTGTGTTTTACAGATTAGATCACACTGAGTCAAACCAGACGCCCACAGCATGTCTTCTGTGTGGAGGTCCTCTTACTTTAGTTTGAGAAGAAAACAACAAACTCTGTTGAGAAAGCTGAGACGTTTCACATGAAGTCAAACTGCTGAGGTCTGATTGTGAAAACCCGTCTGGGAAAGATCACATTTCCTGTCATCACCTTTAACCCACAAAAAGTCAACTGTGTCCTCACCTTTCCTGGTCCACACTTCGTCCCGTCGAGCGGTGGGCCTTTCTTGGTCTTACAGAAGAATGGGTGGTCATAGCTGCTGCACCACAGCTGTTTACAGGGGTCATGGCTCGAATACTAGAGACACACACATATACAGCGGTAAGTTATAATCACACAGGGAGAAAGGCTCGTGCTCACAACAGGAAAAGAAAACAACCAAAAACCAGTGTGTGGAGATCTGTTGTAATAAACTGCAGAGCCTGACGTGATAAATCTGAACCACAGGGGGAAAACAGTCAGAACAAATTTCAGCCATCAGTCGAGATCACAAAGCTGCGAGGGCAAATTCAGACAAGTTTAAAGAGTCATCATGTAAAAATGCCGGAACCACCCTGAACAGTGTGCAGACTTGAATTCAATGCCGCTGATTAATTTGATGTGTGTTCGTGTAACTCGTCCACCACAGAAACATTTCTCTGATGTAATTTTTCAGTTAATATCCTGCACAGATGCTGTGTTGGCTTTGAACCTGCAGCAGGTCACATCTGTAGCGTCATCACTCAAATATTTGACTGCTTTAGAACATTTTTCATCCTAAACAGATGCCTTCTGGTTGCCATTTTATTTTTTGTCCTTGAAACATAACAGTGTCTACAGGGAGGTGGTTTCCTTTTCAACCAACAGCATCCCGTTCATTCTGCAGCCTTATCTCGCCTTTCAAAACAAACTTCTGGCTGTAAAATATTAATAACATATGTGTACATGGACCTACTGATTTCTAGAACAATCTTTTAAAAAGTTTAATTTCTCCTACAAACAGGTTGATTCCAGTTCAGGATTCTAAATGCGCTGGCAGAGTTTTCTCGTTTTAACAAAATAAGGTTTAGGACTAGACACACGTGACTTCACAGCTCAGTCATTATTTTTTGAGTATTTGCTAGTTCTGTCACTATGATTTTAATTTTATGACCTAAAATACTACTTTTCCTTGTAGTGTATTTTTAAAGTAATGTTAAGAGGAAGTATGGCGAAGAACATAACTATTAACTATTTTCTTTAATTATGTGTTTAAAAATCTACAAATCGAGCCAAGCAAAGGAGGGAGCTTCAGGAGTGTCTGCTGTCTCCAACACTACAGACAGACGTACTGCAGTACAGACACTGTATCCACTTCCAAAGTCGAAACGACACTGTTGATCCATTGAGTACTGAAACCCCGGCAGCTGAGGCTGAGCTGGCCACTCGTGGTTGAATGGGTCATCACGGAGACAGTCGTATGTTCTACAGAGACAGACAGACAAACAGTGAGCGCAGGTCAAGCCTGGTGGTATCAGAGCAAAAATGATTACTGCCAGACAGAGTTCAGTGTCTCCGCTGATTGCACTATTGTTGTAGTATCATCTGTAGTGCGCACTGCAGGTATTCGTGCAGCTCCCCCCAGCTGCACCGAGACCAGTGGTAATGGCGGAATGTGGCCTGAACCCGTGGAGACATGATGCTGCCGTCGTCATCGCAGTCATTCACCTCACTGTCGTGCTCCATGCCTAACCTGCAGGCAGACAGACAGGTAATGAAAGCAAGGAGGAGCACACTGGTATCCATAACTACACACTGAAATGATAATAAAGTTCTGAACCTTGGAAAATTTCAATACGTTATAGTAACGATAAGGGTAAGTCTGTTATCATATGATGTGTACATCTGGGAGTCAATTTGATACTGTTGTTTTTTTAAGACACATTTTTTATAAATATGTGAATTTGTTTCTTTTTACTAGTACTACCAAGACATTTGGATTTAGTTGAAGTTTGTGTATTTGTGTATCTTACACGTGTCCTGTTTCGTGTGCAGCTACAAAAGCTGAAGAAAACCCATCCTCAAAGACAAGGACACAGCTCCGATGTAATTGGCACATTCCTGTTACTGGAGCGTAACCTGCAGAGGGAGAGGTCAAAGGTCAGTAGTCATCAGGGTCAAGGCAATTAGCAGCAGAAGTGGTGTTAGTGGCAGTATTAGAAGTAGTACCCTGCATGCCGGAGGGGCCAAACTCCTGCCTGGTCAGGTATATGGTGTGGTCGTGCTGCTCAGCGTGACTCTGCTCCCTGTGCTGAAGATAGGACCAGCCACAAACATTCTCCAAACTCTTCTGTGGGTTCCCCACAGCAATCAGCTCCTGGGACTGATGGAGGGACACTGTGGGTTTTTACTGTTTTGTGTTATTTACTCATCCTATAGAGGACATCTTAGTTCATTTCCAGACAAGTTCCCTGACCATAAACCTTCAGTAGCATCAACACAGTTCAGTACCTTTGCTGGAGACAACATGATGATTCTGACCAGGACAATGTTGATGTTGGCACCCAGAGAATGGTGCTGATAGATCTCATTAACCTGCAGCAGACAGAGACACATGTTAATCTACAACATCAAATCTAACCTTATTTTTTAAAAATGTGAGAAGTTCACATCTGAATCCCAGCCTTCTTCTCAGAACCAGAATAAATCTAATGGTGGTGGAGGAGTTTCCTGGTTCCACCTTTTCTCAGGTGGTGGCCAACAAAGCTGGAGAGGCTCATCTTCCTCACAGAATGTGTTATTTTGCTGCAAAGGACTCTGAATGTTATGCAGTTTTCTGAACCAATTAGGTCAGAGGTTCACACAGGGATGCAAGATTATTTGCTTTGGACCGCTGTTTGAAGCCTCAGAGAAGGCATAACCTACAGCAGACGCTAAAAGACAATTTAGAAACATTCTCCAGCAATCATTTTTACAGTAAATCATGTCTACTTTTTGCATTTATCTCCCATTATAATCCATTATTACCAACTCAACAATTCTCCTAGTGTTTGTAACACCACATCGTTCCTTTACATCATCACTGAAAAAAAAAAACCCTTAACAACTGCACATAATACTGACATGAGATAAAATAAATATGTTCATATCAATGGATAACCAAACTAGCTATTAAAAAAGGCCCAGGATGATCCGCATACAGAGAAATGAGAGGTGTACACTATATAAAATCTCCTAAACAAATGTTATATCCTCCAGCTTCAGGAAGGACACGCAACTAGGATTTTGGTGAAGGAGGTGATGATGATTTCCACTGAAGCAATATCCTTCTACGAGTAAGTAATGATGAGAATGACATAATGTTGGGCTGGTTAACATCACATTTACAGGTGGGAGTCTGACTCCAAAAGTCTCAGATTCCTCATCCACTATAAAATCAGCTGCATATATCTTTATATAATTATCCATAAAGCTTTTGTTATTTTCAAAGGGATCTGTAATAATTGTGCCATTGCTATCCTTAATTTCTGAAATCAGTTGTAGCACTGTATAACTTTTTAACTGATGTGCTAACAGGTAACTAGCTTTGTTCCCATATTGATAAGCGCTTCTGGCTCTAAGTTACAGTCACTCTGCCTCTGTAGTGGTCAGAAGATCAAGCTCAGCCCATGGGCTCAGTTTTTCTTTATAAAGCTCAGCCCACCCACTGTCTTGGTGCAATTTTTATAGAAGCAATACAATGGGCCAAAAGTGACCAAGACTCCTGAATCAGACAGGTAAGGGTTGGCCAGAAATCCAGCAGCTTCTCTGGCAGAAGAAGGAAAATCTCAGCTAAGGGATGAGTCTGAAAAGCTGTTCCTAGCTGGGAAGGAGTGTCACATAGCTGGAAGTCTGTGGGGAAGCCTGAGGTCTGAGATCTTCCACCATCAGAGAACTGGAGCCAAGAATGAATGAGAGCCACATTTAAAATGTTGAAAGTTCTGGGCTGCCTTGGTTTACAGGTTAATTATTGTCACATGGAGGCAAGTGGAGGTTCCCATTTTACAAAGATAAAGGTGGACTAGTCTCTGTCCTGTAGACTGACCAGTCAATCAGCTCTTTATTCTTGAAGGGGTACTTGAGAGGCCAAGGGAGTTTGACCATCGTGGGCTGGGTGGTGACTAGCTTGGCTCTGATTGTACCTTTCAGCTGCAGTCCACCAACAGGCACAACAAACGCACCACTACTCAGTGTCACTGAGGTACCACCAGCTAAATTTACCACTGAATGTAAGATCTGTGTTCATGTCATCGCTTACTATGTTCATCAGGGTCAGAAGGTATTTCTGAATGTGGTCTCGGCCATGGAAAAGAAGAACTGAATAATCCACCGCCAACAAAACCTGGAGGAGCAAAAAAAATAGCAGAAAGAGAGGTTAACAGTTTGCTCACCTGCAACAGTTCAATAACCTCAGTGTTAAACAGTTCATTCACCTCGATATAAAACAGTTCAGCCTCCTCGATGTAGCGCCGGCGTCGAGCTGAGCCCGATCCTGACCAGAACATATTCTGGTTCAAGTTCAAAGAACCTAAAAGAGGACCTGCAGACAAACGAAAGATTGACCTCGGAAATCGTGGAAGTCATTTTAAACATTTTCATGCTGCTTGTTTTGTTTTTTCAGTGTTACAGCATTAGCATTGTTGTTTGTAGTTTTACTGTTAGTTTTCTGAATGATCTCTACTCTCATGTGACTCAAATGACTCTCAGGTGACCTTAATGACTTTCATATTTCAGTTTAAATATTTCCACAACAGTTTTGTTATTCTGTTGTATCCAAACACTGACTTGTATTAAATTGTTTTGTGGATTCTTTCCACCAATCAGAACCCTCGTAGCCTGTGACACGGCGACTACGACAGAGTTTACTCAGCCTTTGCCTGAAGACGACTACCTGACTCCGGGTGTTGTTGTGTCTGCAGGAGGAAGTGTTTACTGTTGTACAGAACAGAACAGAGGGAGTCGTGAAACACGACAGCTTGTTTTATGGAGATTAAACAAGGGGCCAATGGTCTGTGGTCCAGTCAACCTGAGTGCAAACATTCCGCTGCTGTTGAGTTTAACACGAACATCAGCTGAGACACTTCAAAAACTTGACTTAAAAATAGCCTCTGCGCAGCACGTCTATGTTTCTAACAGTACTCAAATACTGGTTCCTGTTGATGGAGTCTTTATGATACTTTGGTTTTAAAGAATTAAAATTATTGGCACAGATTTATATTAATAAAAATGTCAAATCATTTTAATTCAAGTTTCCATTTGACAAAAATTGTCTCTGCATCCTTTTAGTAAAAGCCTATTAATTTGAGTTGTGTGTTCAATACCAGAACCTAGTTCATAGTTTACTCTGTAGTGACAGCTGTGAGACTGAATTGATGTTTCACAATAACTGAATTAACATGATAACACCCGTGATGTGTTCAGAGAGACCTTATCTGAAAATAAACATTTTAAACACCCTTTTTCCAGTGTGCACTGAAGAACTGCTTAGCCAATCAGCACAAGAGAATGTTTGTCATCTCTTTGGATTGTTGTTTAGACATTCATCGTCGCTTCCTGTCCTCACTTCATGTACAGAAGGCCAACAGCCGGTGGAACAGTCTCTTACAGTCCATCACCTACTGTAGAGTTTCTAAACATGTGTTTGTTTGTGCTGTTATGAAAATGACAACAGTGATGTGAGCCCCTGCTGTGCTGACGGAGACTCTGTTTGAAGTGAGGGGAAATGAAACTGCCTCCTCATTGGCTGCTGCTGTTTCAGGAGTCAGGAGCTGAACTGTCCACCAACCCCGAGCCCAAACCTCCAAAAAATGCGAGTCTGGGAAACCCGGACTGCCACGTCGCAGCTGGCTCAGTGTGTGTGTGTGTGTGTGAGCCGCCTCTGCCAAGTTTCCTGGAACAATCTCACTGTTTTCACTTTGATTCTTTCCTGCTGCAGAAACAAAACAGCAGCGACTTTGACAACCAATAGGCTGCGAGTGTTTGTTCAGCACATGGCTTGTCCTCTGTGGCAGAGACACCACTAACACACTCTGCTTTTAACAAACAGACACATTTTATAAATCAAAGCAACAGTCATACGGTGGACTCACTTCTCTGTGTGTGTGTGTGTGTTTATCTCACCTGGGACAAAGTCCTCAGACCCGGGATTGACAGTGTCAGTTTGATTGACAGCCGGCTGGGCCCTGATCACGGCTGAGGAGCGATAAATGACATGTTGTCTCCCTCCTTCCTCCTCTCCTCCTCCTCCTGTAGTCAATCGATCCCACGGCTCGATGAAAAACTCGTCCTGGCTGGTACGGATCAGCCCTGCCTGGGACACACTCACAGCTCTGCATCTACTGTTTCATTTACTGTTGAATCTGCTAATCAGTCTGCTGTTGTCTAATGTACTGGCACCAAGGGAGTGCAGCCATTGTCGTTGTAACCACAGCTACAATGACAATAAAGGTATTTGATTTGATTTGTTGAATTTGTTGTGAATCTTCTATTGAATGTCTTAGAAATCTTCATTTCAGCTGCTATAATTTTAATGTCACTTAATGTTCATAATACTGACTCAGGAATCACCAGCAAATATTGAATTAAATGTAATTATGTACAAATATCTGAATCTCACTAACATATTAACACTTATATTTTACAGCTTTTCTTATCACATGGTATTTGTTGTAATGATTGTATCTGTGTTTGTAGGTTTTGTATATTCTGTTCTTTGTTTAAACCATATAAAACTGTTTTTTAAAGGTAAATAATCCTTGTTGCGAGTCAGCACATCAACATGTTCAGGTCTAGCTCAGTGTAATTAAACTGATAATAAACTTAATAAACTGACTCAGGAACAAGATTATTTCCTGTCTGAACAGTATGAAAGTCTTCCTTAGAATCAGCCTTCACAGTCTGCAGCTTCACTAATGAGGAACAACAACATGGACAGCTTGTGTGCATGATGCGCTCGGGTGCTCCTGCTGCCGTGTCCACCTGCAGGTCA
>NW_018127893.1:190725-206915 GCF_001952655.1 Monopterus albus | reverse complement strand
ATCTGGCTTCAATCAGCCACCTCTGCCCATGCTGCAAGAAGTGACACTAACTCAGAATGGACCCAGCAGCATTCACTGAGCGAAAGTCGGAGCAGTCTGTCATCTTTTACAGCGTTTGGTTTCTGTCCCTGCAGGCCTGAAGTCTTTCACATGCATCTACTTGTTTCGAATCAGTTTCTACTCAGCTTTGTGCTGCCCTAAGTGGAGGTTCTAAACTTTTTTAAAATTAAAATCTTTGCTGTATTTTGAAAATAATTGTAGCTGCTTTATAGAACAACAGTTTATGATTTGTATTGTTTATCTTTTGTTAGATATTTCCTTTGTTCTGTGCAGGACTTGTGAATGTGACATTTGAACCAGTTAAAGGGGGATCTACCCTGCTGTTCCCTCCCGTTTCACTGATATTTTACTGCATTTCCTGTGTGGCTGTATGCGTGGTAACATATTTTCTACCCATGCTTCAGTTTTCTGTCCTTCAGGGTTAAACTCTGCATACAGCTGCTGAATTCAGAACCCTCAGAACCTCCAACAGCTGTGCAAACATCTGCATCGTTCAGCAGCTGCAGCTTCAGGTCCCTGGACATGTCATTTTTGATACTCTTACACCTACAGCCATCAAACTCTGATCCTTAAAATCTTTTTCTTTTGTTATGATTCAGGTTTCTGGCTTTTAAATTGATCATTTCACTGTTGTTCTCATAAAACTTGGTTTGCACTCAGGTGTCACCAGTCAGCCAGATATCAGTTAAACCAAATGTCAAAGAGCTGGACCAGACAGTCCAATAAATTTACCGACACTTTAAAAGACTGCTGAGGCTGTTTTTACTAGACAGGCGGACGTTCCCAAAACCCACATGAAGCAAAGACAGAAAACAGGTTCAGTTAAGCTGAGTTAAGCTCTCGTTGGTTCAGTATGAGGATCTCATGACCCCCTGTTGAGATCTATTATTAATTTTTGCTGCATTCTACTGTTTCCTTGCAACCTGGTAACAAATATGGTGTGTCCCAGTGCTGGTGCACAGGCCAGTGATTTGGAACAATAAGGAAGTTTGAGGTTCTGATGTTGGCCTTAAAACAATATTGAGGTGTCCATATGTACACGAGAACAGCTTTTAATTCTGTCACACTGACCCTGAACACAAGAGCACTGGTAGAAATGAGGGTCAAACACACAGGCCTCGTTCTGTGCAAACATCCACTCCAAAGTTCATCTGAGGTTCAAATGCAGCTTCAGTGTCCAACTAAGCTCATTTGAGTCAGTCTCTTTCAGTCACAGTCTAGTTAGGACAAATTTCCCTCTTTTGTTTCTCACCATCAGACGAAGTCAAGAGTAGGAGAACATACTGGAGACCTGTTCTCATGTACATATATAGACACATCAACATTGTTTTCAGATCAAGTTGTATATATATAGATACATCAACATTGTTTTCAGATCAAGTTGAAACATTCAACATTCAACATATCCTTTCAGTAAGAAACCAGGCGTGAGCATGTGACACCTACCAGCCCATCACAGTTGCTGATGGCAATGGATGTGTCCTCCATGTTGGACACCTCTCCTGTGTAGAAGCAGCCGGCGTCTCCTATTGGCTGTGAGTGAAGCTGTCCTGACTCCTCCCACTCCATGGTAGCGCTGGGGGAGATGAGACGAGAGTTCGGACGCAGTCGCAGGTGGAGCTCCTGACCAAACACGGTCACATTATAGAAAAGCTCCCTCTCCTCGGCCCTATGACCTTGCCCCCTCCAGCTGTGATCTGCCTGGTTGAATGGTGACGCATCTGTGGGCGTGTCTGTCTGAGTCTGTTTTTTGTGTCCCGGATTGTTCTTATCAGAGGGCGTGTCCTTGGTCGCGTGGGCGTGTCTTTTTGGGCGGTGGTGGGCGGAGACTGACGCTGACATAAAACGTCCCAGTGAGTCGGTCCTGATTGGACGAACGAGTCTGAACTCTGACAGAATCTGATGGAGAGAATCTGAGAGAGACAAAGATGATGAAATTTCAGTCTGACTTTTTTTTTACACTTCCATCATGGTGTTCAGGTAGTAAAGGAAATTAAAGGAACAGTTCCACATTTTGGGACAAACTCTTGGACAGTTCTGAATCCTGTGGTACTGTGAACAGCATTGTCAGCAGAGCAGAGGGAGAGATGGGAACGTTCTGCAGCTTAAACAAACCTCCAGATTGGGAGGACGTGTTTGGCAGGGACAGCGCACGTCTAAGGAATGGCTGAAGGTTCAGGTTAGGAAGCAGGGGATACTTTACATTTTTTACATGTTATATATAAGGAGGGAAACAGGCTGCTGCTCCTGTCTGATACCACACACACACACATACACACAGGAAATGATCAAATAGGATCTGAATCCTTCACATTCCTCAAATACCACGGACACACAAAAATTTATGGGAAAAGCGTGGTAGGAACATTCCTCCGAGTGAGAGTCAGAAACCAGACAGGAATGTTCCCGCATAACTGGGAACACTGGGAATACTGGGAACACTGGGAGACTGTCAGCTGCTGAAACTGAGCCTGACCTTCACTGCAGAGGTCACAGCCTAGAGGACTAAACAACCACAGAAGAAGAAGAAAGCAGGCAGCAGGTGTACTACTCTTACTGCTACAAACACCAGGAAGTACTATGATTAGAAGAAAAACATGTATTATACACGCTAATAACTGCAGTAGCAGTAGCACTCACAGGAGGAATACTAACCATTAATAGCTGAAGTACAGTACTCAAGCCTTAGGATCAGTATTAATAGTAGCATGAGCAGTACTAGTCAGTGCAGCTGTAGCAGTATTAACAGGATCATATAAATCAACCAGTGTAAATTACAGGCAGAGCCATGTCAGGTCACATGTCCATCCTCCTCAGGTCAATGGTCACACAGAACCCACTTCCTGTCCTCAGATTGACTGTGGCTCCGATAAAATAGACATATATATGTGTATATACACTCACGGCCACTTTATTAGGTACACCTGTACAGCTGTAAGTACCTCAGTGCAACACTTCCGCCTTAATATCTGTGTTTATGAAGCTCAACATGTTTCAGTTTTTCAGTGAAATTGTCATAAGTGTATAAACTCAATTATATGTTTATTACTGAGGTCATAGTTAAAGGTGGTGTACTGGACTACACTACTGTATATTCAGAAGTGTCTCTATATTTTTGTCTTCCCCAGCTACATATGAGAAGGTCAGAATAGTAGGAACATCTCTGAATATAATGTATATAACTCAGTTTATACATTTATGACAATTTCACCAAAAACTGAAACATGTTGAGCTTCATAAACACAGAAGTTAAGGCGGAAGTGTTGCATTGAATGGCATACAATGGCGCTGGTGTGCCTAATAAAGTGGCTGGTGGGTGTATATGTCTGTGCTCGGACACTGTGGTAACAGTACTGCAGTTATTAGCAGTAGTACCGTTAACATTAACAGCAGCAGTAGTTATAACGGTAGCAGCAGTCGTACTGACAGTGGTAACAGTAATACAGCTGTGACTCACCTGTGTCGTCAGTGATGTAAAGTGAATGTAAACAGTTGATCTGCAGCAGAAACAGAATGATCAATGATCCATAATGACACCGGTCCATCCTGAGAGTGAGACAGGCTGAGAGACAGACAGAGACTGAGTGAGAGCTGCTGCACAGACTGAACGCTTGAACAGACTCTCCTCCACTGTCTCATTATCTCCTCCCTCTGCCTCTGCCTGTCTCTGTCCGTCTCTCCGCCCCCACACTCGTCTGTCTGTCTGCCTGCACTAACTGTAACACTGCTCTCTGTAATACTTCAGCTGTGTTTTCTCTACCAGTGACTCCAGATGAACTCCCTGGTTTCCTGCACTTTCACGCACACATTTGTCTTTCTATAGCTGTTAGGACACTCAGTGACATAATGCAGCCCCTTGCCCTTTACTGTAACCATAGGCTGAACCTAATTCTAACCTCAGTGCTAAAACCAAGTCCTCAAAAAAGTGTTTCACAAAGTGAGGACCAGCCAAAATGTCCTCACTTTGTAGTGAAAAAACTTTTGGTCCTCACTAAATGGCAAGTACAAGAACACACACATGCACTGTACAGTTGTAATATCAGTTGTCATCCACTAGATGGAGCCGATGCTAAACTGCTCCTTTGTTTCTGTTGCACACCAGTCTACCCAGTGTCCTCTGGCTGAGCTTACCTGCACAGTACTGTCACAGTAAAAGTAGTAGCAATCGCAGTAGTAGCACCAACAGGCATTTCAATATTGCTCCATCCATCC
This sequence comes from Monopterus albus, assembly GCF_001952655.1. Classification (NCBI taxonomy): domain Eukaryota; kingdom Metazoa; phylum Chordata; class Actinopteri; order Synbranchiformes; family Synbranchidae; genus Monopterus; species Monopterus albus. The sequence continues at coordinate 202,643 of NW_018127893.1, read as the reverse complement.
AGTATCTATACCACTTATTCTGAATAGGGTTGAGGGGGGCTGGAGCTGATCTCAGCTGACACTGGGTGAGAGGCAGGGTCCATCCTGGTCAGGTCGCCGGTCTGTCACAGGGCTGACATGTAGGCAAACAACCACACACTCACACTCACTCCTACGGGCAATTTATAGTCGCCAGTCAACCTAAGCTGCGTGTCTTTGGCCTGTGGGAGGAAGCTGGAGTACCCGGAGAGAACCCACACAGACACAGGAAGAACATGCAGACTCCACACAAAAGTTGCTGTAAGGTAACAGCACTAACCACTGCACCACCATGCCGCCTAATATTACTCTTACTTACTTATTTACTTACTTGTTCCTATATCTTCATGTCCTCAGTCAACCGGGGACCAAGGACATTGCAAGTCTCTCATATCAGCTCTGAGGAGTGAGGAGGTTGCTGGAGAAGCTGTGACCAAGGATAAATGAGACCACCCTTCACACAAGTCTTTTATGAACTATCACGCCACTTTATCAGAAATCAGGTGGTGATTGGAGGCTCCAGATGAAGGATCACAGGAAAAGACACAAAGAAAATTAATGTTTATAAGAGACCCCATGTCTTCAAAGTGGGTACATCCCATCCCAGAGCTGCCATTTTAATCCAGTGGAGCTGCAAAAAAAATGTGACATTACTGCACATTTAACTTTAAACATAGCAACGGCAGCATTAGGTGAGAAAGAAACAGTATTTCGATTTTCTGTATGTCCTGCACGTATAGTAAATTGACAATAAAAAAAATCTTTGATCTGATCTTGATATGTTAACATTGTTACATTTCATTCAGCACAGTGCACAGAGTGGATCTCTGTATTGGATGGTAATGTGCCAAAGGCCTTCTGTTTGTTACATTAAATTCAGCTGTAAGCTGAACAACGAACTGCTGGTGGCAGCTGGAGATGACACCACACAGATAGGACAGAGGTTTATTTACAGACCTCTAACTGTAGCCTCAGTCTGACCCGATGATGAGTTTGGGGATTTGCAGGTGGAAAAGTTGTTAAATGCTGTTAAAAAGATTAAAAGAATATTCATAAACTAGACTCTTTTAAACTCTGTAAACTCTGACTCACATTTAGAAATATTCAGTCTCCAAAATGATCACTAAGACTGCTCAAAGTGTGACTGATAAGAACACAAAAAATGATAAGTCATAGAGTGCCACGTGTGGCTAAAGCTTCACTTTTATTTTAATTAATAGGATTTCAAAAATACTTCATGTCCACAGAGTCACAGTGTTAGAAGAAGGATAAACAGCCCGCAGAGATTTTGTTCTGAGCTGAGGATGAATCCTCGCTGTCTAATAGGCCGACGGCATTTAGCCACAGGGCTACTGTCTTCACACCGACGATCATAAAAGCACTCACATTAGTAAAGACAGGTCTTGGGAAACAAACTATCGGGCTACTATCTAATCTGGACTTTTATCCTCTTCTCCCAGTGTAAACTTCTGAAAGTTAGAACAAGGTTTACTCTGCACATGAATATGAGCTGTGTGAATGAAGAAGTGAAGCAGCTGACACAGCTTCTTCAGACTGGGTTTAGCTGAAGAGTACCTGCCAGCGAGCAGGTTAGATACACAGAATAAGATACCATGGCGACGGAGTCAGAATTAATCTGGGGTTTCCCTGATTTCACCTTGAACAAACTCTGGATTTTCACTTAACCTGCTTCCTGGAATGTCCCCCAGCTGTGAGAGCTTCCCACCGGACTGCTGGAAGTTAGACCTTTTTAAAGGACAGGAAGCTGTGATTGGCCCAGCCAGCTGCAGACACCTGTCCCAAATCATGCCCAGAGATCCACCCAGAGACCCACTCGCGCTCACAAGCAGTCACACCAAACAGATGACACACCGGACTCACAGACTGGAGCTTATGTGAAACCAAATATCTCCTGTTCAGGTGGTCACTTCACTGCTTGACCTGCTGCACTGCCGTTCATAAACATCCCCCATCCAGTAATGTCCTCCATCATCTGACATTTATGAACTAAACTCACCTCTGGTTCAGTGAGAGTTATACAAGATGACACAGAGAAAGCCATGCAGTTAAGTTTAGACATTTAGACCTATGCACCTGCATGCACGTACACAACGGAGGTTGTCTGATGTGAATGAGTAATGTTAAAGATAAAGCAGCTCTGAGATGTTGTTTGAGGCTTTATTTGGTTTCACAGAGCAAACTGAAACACTGTGGTCTGGAGGTTGGGTAACGGTCTCATTTCCTACTTTGTCTCTCTGCTCAAGTTTGTGTCACACCATTTACATTTTTGTCATCTTTTGAATTTTAATTGTCGAACTTTAGCTGATGTTTACCCGTCATTATCTTTCCATCTGAATCGACATCACTGAGACAGGTAGGACCAAACACCCTATACACCTGTATCTGTGTTAGTCTGCTCAGGATCCAGACCCAGGTTCTGGAGTCAGACAAGGATCAGGTTGAGTAGACGGTCTGTGTAAGGTGTAAATGTGCAGAGGTGCACAATACGTACATTGAGTTAAGGCTCCATGTGAAGGACCAGCCTGAAACACAGGTGAATCCTCTCTAACCCTGTTTTTGAGAAATGGTTGTAGTCAGAGGACCCAAGTCCAAGACCGTTGGATCTCCCGAGTTCTGCATGTGGTCGGGGAGGGCTGGTGTGTATCTGTCAATGTGTTGATAAAAAAAAAAGATAGTAATAGTAAAAATCCATGTGCATTATGTTTCTCTGAAAACATAGCAGAAGAATACAGAAAACCTAATGTCTAGGAGTCGATCCTGTCGTTCTTGGAGTGTTGCGTTTCTGCCTCCTCAGTCCAGCTGCTCACTGAAACACCAAATATGGTTTTCATTTTATTCCTCAGCAGGACAAACAGCCAAGCAGTTAGACACATTTATCAATCAGTCAGTAACAGTAACACAATGATTACAGCAGAAAAACAACAACAGGAACAAGTTACAAAAAACTGTCTCTCTACCAGGGGTGTCAAACTCAATGGCACAGGGGGCCAAAACTCAAAGCACACTTTAGGTCGTGGGCCGAACAGGATAAAAATTTATTGAACAGAATAAAACTAAACATTTTTTGAACATAAATATGAATCGAAAAAAACAGGATACAATATTATTCCAAAATAAATCAACTTGAACTTAAAATCACCAACCATATTTCTGCTAAGCCTTACATTTGCTAAAACCTGCTTTTTGTCTGGACACAAGACGTCACACACTTTCATCATTTTTTTCATTCACGTTTTTCAGCTTGTCCTGATGTTTTGTCTCGTAGTGCCGTCTTAGGTTATATTCCTTAATTACAGCCACATTAGCTCCACAAATAAGACACACGGGTTTACCGACAATGTCAGTAAACATATACTCAGCCTCCCAACGGTTTTTCTAGGCTCTGTTTTCAGAATCAACTTTTCACATTAATTTGCATTTTCATGAATGAAATAAGTATTTGATCCCTTTGCAAAACGTGCTTTAGTACTAGGCAACTGTTGCGCTGCATTATGCGATTGTGTTATTGGCGCTTCATATCGTCAGCCATTAAAAAAGTATATATAAAATGATCTCGCGGGGCGGATGTGGCCTGCGGGCTTTGAGTTTGACACATGTGCTCTATGCAGTCTGTATGAACATTTACATTTACAATACTTATTCAAAAGGCTAGCAAAATAATGCCCATAATATAGCACTAAGATGAGAGATCATCGTTTTAGTTTCAGAAGAAAACACCTGTATTTAAATTGTTAAGACAAGAGAATATCTCTAATGTGATGTGTGAATTTATGCTGGATGTACAGAAGAGGATCTGAAATACAATAATGGTTAAAGCAGGAACTGTGTCCTGGCTACTGTCCCAAGCGCTAACAGTACAAAGTGTAGAAGGTATTTATGGGTAACGCCTGAAGGTGACCTATACATGTGAAGAGAACACAGTGATGAGTGTGGGTGAAAGCTTCAGGTGAACGCTATCAGCCCTCTTGGTTCACCGGGTTCTCTGCTGGGAGACACCAAAGTGGGACAGAAACAGAAAAACCTGATCTAATGTGACTGCTCACAGACCAGACAGGTAAACACAGGTGTCCAGGTAAACACTAAGGTGTTCAAGCAAGGATCTGATTGGCCAGTGCATGTCAACACAGTACTGCAGCAGCTTTCCAGTCAGACAGAGGAGGTTATGAACAGTGACTCAAACGAACAAACACCTCTGACCTCTGAAAGTGTGTTTCCACTTCACAGTGATTGACGGATGATGGGGCGGAGCCAACAGGGTCCACTTCAGATGGCAGCCATGTTGGTTTTGGTCCAGCTGCTGGTGATGATGATGATGAGGAAGTGTGAGTCTATTTGGCCTGAGGTTTATTTTAGAAGCACTGACGTGTGACAGGTTGTTTCAGGTTCCTCATGTTTGACGCCACAGACCAGCAGCTCTGTCAGAACAGACCCAAGTCTAAGTTAAAACGCCTGGTCAAACGTTCAGCTGGCACAGCAGCACAGACTACAGACTACAGACTACAGTTAAATGGTAAAATGAGAGTTTGAAAATAGGAACCATACAGATGATTAAATTACAAGGCAATAAAGAACCAGCAGTGTCTGAGGTGATGCACTGATGTGTCAGTACAGTACAGTACACTATAGGTAAGAGTACATTAATACCATTTAGTCTAACAGCACACACCGGAATTATATCATATAATTAATCAGTGTTTCCTAATAATGTACTAACGTAACACAATATAAAATATTTGAAGAGTACAGAAGGTGAAATGCACTATTAAAGTTTCATATGTACTAACCTAGTACAGCATGTTGTACAGTAAAGTACAACAATAATGTACCGAAGAGTAAAAACTCAATTTGTTGAAACCTGATCAAACATACACGTGTCTCACTGGCCTTTAAAGACGAGGCTGCAGTCACATGTTTGCTGACTGTTTTTTGGCCCTTTATTATTGGGGCGCCTGGTTCACAGGTGAAGTAGTGACAGCTGTCTCTGTGTGACCTTTGACTCCAGCTGCCGCCGCAGAGGTGGTCCACTCACTGTCTGCACAAAGCGGTGAGACCGTCCTGCTGACCTCAGACTGGCTGAAGGGGAGAATGGAGAACAGGGGGGACATCAGGTGGACTCACCCCCGCCTGGTACTGTCAACGAAGAACAACTGGACAACGTGTGACCATGGACGCTGCCAGCTGCTGAGCAACGGCTCGCTGACAATCAGCCAAATTCAGTCTGAAGACTCTGGAAAATACAGCCTGGAGGTGTTTGACGAAGAAGGGCAACGGCTGCAGAGAGAGCACTTCCTGCTCAGGGTTAAGGAGGGTGAGGCCACGGCTGAAACATCGACCCTTAAACTGACAATATTAACCCTTAACGTCAGGATAAAGTAGAAATAAATCTGTCCTGAGTTTGTCGCACCACAAGAAAATGTGACATTAACCATCCAGCCAAATGTGAATGATTAAAAAGATTGCCAAGGGTATAAAACCAGCTAACGTTCTTTGCTCTGAAACGTTGTGGATGTGATGGGTAAAGACACTAAAACCACGTTCAGTCCCAGAAATGTGCCGCCTGTTCTCGTCACATATGTTTTAACAACATATAGGTAAGATGCATTTGTGTGGCGAAGGCATCGCTAGCTCGATAGCAACCTGTAGGCTCCAGTAGGCGTAGTAACTCTCGATCAACAAGAGAACTGGTGCTAATGTGCCAGGGCTCTATAGGAGCATTTGAGCAAAGATCACCGAGTCAGATATGGTTTTGGTGGTTGTGGAGCCGCTTCCCCTTTGTGTTGTTGTTTGAACAATAGTAGCGGTACTCAGCTCCTACATGCACACACGGAACAGACGCATTAATATTATTCCTTAAAAAAAACAACAACATACAACTGTGGCTGTAAATCTGTGCTCAGTTTTATGAATGACCCTTAAAACAAATGCAGGCACAGTGATTTATAACGTCACAGTGTCAGGGGGGAAGGGTTATGTTAAGGGTGGGTCCAGTGCGTCATCGAGCCTCGCTTCCTGCCCCCCCAAAAAGATCCTGAACTCAAAAATGATGAACTCCACAATTCAGCAGTATGTAGTTCTCAGTCTTTTCATGTATTCAGCAGCTATCTTCTAACACTGATGATGTTTAGAAACAAATCACCAACTTTGCTTTACCCTGACTTTAACAACTCACTACTGAGTTACATCAACTTATATATTTGCAGTGCACCGCAGACAGCCGTTATCAGATGTGTCTCTGTCTGCAGACAGTCACACAGACAACATGTTGGTGATGACCTGCAGCTTCCTTCTACTGCTTCTGTTGCTGTTCTTCTTTGCTGTCTTCATCCTGAGGAGGAGAAGGAGTCAAAGGATGATCACTGCAGGTACAGCAGCCAATCAGAGACATCCTGAGTGTGCACCCATAGCATATTCATTAGAAGAAGTCAGATTTTAATCTGCCATGCTGTTTCAGGTCCAGTGGAGGAAAATGTCTATGTGATGATGCATGGTCCCCATGGCAACAAGAGAAAATGTGATGAGGAGCAGCATGAGAGAGAGGAAGAGCCCATTTACAGTACGTAACACTCATCATGAAAACTAAGAGACACTAACAGAAGCTAACAAATACTAACATGTTATTGACTCTACAGTTCCCTGTAATGCAGCTGTTTCCATGGAAATGCCAAACACAAAGCAGATGTCAATGGAGGTGGAAGACATCTACGTGTGACGACAAACCAGGGGTCACCATCTTTTCAGCACAGTGTGCCTCACCTGGACAACTCGCCTTTGTTTTTCCGTCTGCTGTCTCTTACTGAGCCTGTTGGGCAGTTTCTATTTCTTTGCATCAGAATCTTACCGTCTGTCAGTGGTTATTACAATTAAATACATACACAAACAGACAGCCTCTGGGTTACTTGTGTCATGAACTAATGTTAATGTTGTGGTAGGAGCAGGGTACTACCTGTTCCTACTATGTGCCTATTCCTGTTGTTGGTGCATCGTTTTAGACACATTTCATCACAAATATTGGCCTCTGGGTCAGGTTGGCTACACAGCGGAGTCTGTACAGAGGAGGCTGCAGCAGAGTGTTTTCCCCAGAGATGTCAGATCCATTCATCTGTTTAGCAGTCATATGAAATAATAACATCAGTGAGATGTGTTAACTTCCACAGTGATGGCTGTTATTAAGAGTCACCTTAGTCTTGGTTTGTTTCTTAAAGATTCAAACAAATCATGTTTAATTACTGGGTCATTTCATGGTTCATACGGCGATTTTATAAAGGTTGTCCTGTGGGCAGCAGAATGTGGTAATAAACAGACAGAAATAAACAAATTAGACGATTTCTAACACCCCCTGGTGTAAATGTGATAGTTCTGTGTATTGATCAGACCAAAGGTCACATGCTTGTCTTTATACCGTGTCAGTGCCTGGTGCAAAGGCAAAGCAGAATCCTGCTCACACTGCGATTCAAACCAGGAACCTGCTGATAAGAGTCACACTGGGCAGCTGATTTCATGCTGACAGGTTTTGGCTCTAAATAATCTACATGTAACCGATTACAACTGAACATGTCACGTTTTACAACTCAGCTCCTGCGAGTTTTGTTGGTGACAGCATTACAACAAACGAAACGACAACGCCTAAAACTCCTCAGTTACTGTGTCAGGAAACACAAGCTGGTGATTTCACATTATTCTAAAGGAGATAAAACGCTTCTCTGTCCGCGTCGACCCTCTGATATCATGACATCTGACAGTCCACACATGTAGATTCTCTCCAACGGCCATGAAGCACCCACAGAAGCAGGTCGGCGAGGGTGCCGTTGCTGCAGAAACAACTTTCACTTTCATTTGGACTAAAACGCAGACTGTAGACAAATGTGGTAGAAAAAAATCATTTCTAGTTTGAGTTAAGACTAAATTAGGGACTTTTTAAAAATCTTGTTCATACACGATTAAAACATGACCCCATCTGGGACTTTAGTGACTCTGTACTAAACGGCGAACATGTCAATAAGAACAAAGTTTGGCCATCAGATAAACAATAAAACAACTACAGGTGAAACAAACAGTGTAAGCAGAACGTTGTCTGATGTCAGAAACATGAATGTGAGAGCTCAGAGCTCCTGTTCCAACAGGAAACATCAGGCCTTCCTCCTCCTCTTCATCATCAGAAGACAGTGACCTGGTACTCCTTCTCCTCTCCTCCCTCAGGGGTCTGCAGAGAAACACACCCCTCAGTGTCTTCATTTATCCCTTTCATTCAGGGAGAGTTAGAACTTCATGAGACAAGACTTTAACGCATCGTTTGTTCAGTTAGTTGGAAATAAATCCACTCATTCACTTTGATCAGTCTGTGATCTTACAGTGTCGTTATGTTTGTTGTTTTATCATGAATAAATTTTTCACTCTTCACGCTGAAGACTATACTCTTACAATCCCACCAGCGTCATGTTGGCGCCTCTCAATGACTCTCACTTAGCTTCATTTAAAAATGAACATTATCGTCATCTGAACGTGACTTCACTGACGGCTTCATCTAAACAGATTCATACTGACTGATTCATACTGATTATTGACTGCAGATGCGTTGCCATGTCAATAGCTGCAGGTTTATGTTAATCCTGCTTCAACAGCAGTCAGAGCCACAAAGACTCAACTAGCTCTTAATATAAACCCTCCAGGTGTGTCACAGGTGTGTCAGGTGTTTACCAGGAACAGCAGAGTGTGGTGGATGATGAACTCTCTGGTGAGTCTGAGTAGATCCTGGCTCATGGTCTGAAACAGGGACGGGACCAGAACCACAGCCAGATTGTGAGCCGACATCTTGTTCACCTGAGAATATACCTGGACCCTGAGAGACAAAGGGCAGGGTCAGTAGACAGGTCAGCCCTGGCACAGGTTAGCTACTTAACCCTAAGCGGTGTGTCGGCTGATAAAACTAGAGTCTGTTCAGGCTTTAGCTGACAGCTGCTGTTACCTGTAACACAGCAGCAGTAGTCTGCGCTGCCTTCATATCCTCAGCCGATGTCTTCTTTCAGTGCTTTTGCTGCAATCTGATGTGTGGACATAGGGACTCTGTCTAACCCCAATACCTAACCCGATGCTGTGACAAGCCACCAATCAAATTCTGAGTGTTTAAGAAAAAGTCCTAAAATTTTCCAATTCACATTTTTATTAGTTTATGTGTATTTGTTATTTATTATGTTTATATCTATACATTTTATTTGTATTGTCTTTTTATTTATTATGACTTTTTCACCATTTTAATCTCTGTGTGCAGTGTCAACTTGTTTTCCTCCTGACATTTGAAGTGTTATCAGTTTGCCTGTAGCTTGTAAAGCCCTTTAAACCACACTAACTTTTACAAAAGGTGCCACACAAATAGTCTCATTGAATGATTTCATGTGCTGTATATTTTATTCCCTTATTTATTAGTTGTGGAGGCAAAGTGCCTTGGTTAAAGGTTATTAACTGCTAAATATATTGATATAGGGCTGCATTTAATATGCAAATACACAATGTGTTTTTCTCTTTGTAGTAGCACTTTTCAGCATGTGTTATACTGTCACACTTGTAAGGATACAGTTGCTTTCTCTAGCTAAATCAGCACATCAGCACTCTTGGTTTGTGCTTGTTCTTGTCCCTGGCTCTTATTTTGGTAGTACGGTGCCTTCGTACAGCTACAGAGTGCGGTGACTATACTTGTGATGCATTTAGAGGTGCTTTAGCGGTCAGAATCTTACAGAAGATTAGACAGCAGATAAGGGAAGTCTTACACAGAATGAAACCTACTGTGCATGACTGTTTTAGACAGTGATCACATCTAGGAGAAGACTTTCATGCTTTACTCCAGGATACTGCAGTATGGTCTCCACACTCTGATGCCGTTTGTATAAAGGGAGTGCGTACTCTTTGTTCTTTGTCATTTCACTATTTGACTTGGTGATGACTTGCTCATTTCTCACCACTTTAATAGTTTTTCCACTACACTAAAAGACATTTGTCCACACTGTTTTGCGTCTGACTGTAGCACTGAATATTCTATTTGTTAAAAATCAGTAGTTTTAAGATTTCTATCCAAAACCTGTCACATTTTTTATATATTTAATCTGAAACATCAGAATGACCAAAAACAGCAATGTGTGTAATGGTACAGTGTTAAATTTACTTCATTAAACCTTATAACCCTACAGATGTCCAGGAGTATGAGGGAGAACATGAGCTCAGTCTCCACAGTCCTGAATGTGTTGTTTACATCAGCTTAGACACCTGGTGGATGCTCACTGGTACGGCAACCACATCACTGAAGCTCCTTTTATGGTAAATGGTCTTATACTTGTACAGTGCTCAACACTCTATGCACTTTCACACTATTTGCTCATTCACCCATTATTTGATATCACCAGGAGCAACTGTGAGTTCAGTGAGTTGCTCAAGGAGAAGCCGGGGATCAAACTGCCACCCTTCCAGTTAGGAGACGACCCGCTCTACCTGCTTGATGCAGGAATTTTTGGTGTTTTCTATCTCGCCCTTCTGTGTTAAAACTATAGCACCAGAATAATGGGTGAAAGTTGATCCTCTGCAGCAAGAGACAGTATCTTTGCTGAGACAAGTTCACCCCATCTCCTGTATAAATGACAGAATCGGGGGTGGAGGTCCGCAAGAGAGAGAGCTAGAGAATGAATTACGAGAGAGGGCAGCATCAGAGAGAACAAAGGGAACACAGGAGCAGCAGCTGGCCTGCTTTCTAAGCACAGTGTCATGGGGCTTAAATCAAGGGGTCAAAATGCTGGCAGGTTTCTGTAATCTCCTTGTAAAAGGGGAAGACGCTTTATTTGATTGTCAGTTACTGTACATCGTGACATGTCCAACAAACTTTTGTTACATGTGTACGTGCCGCCATCACGGGCGACTTGGGAGGGTTCAGTGTCTTGCCCAAGGACACTCTGACACGTGGACTGCATGCACTGAGATTTGAACCCTCAACCATCTGGTTGGAAGACAACTGCTCTACTGACCGCACCACTATTGCCCTCAGGCTTGACTGTGCTACTGTGCTAGTGTGTTATTGTGCACATCATGTGTTAGTATCCATCTTACGTGTAGAAGTGTCCAAACAAGGCACTGAGTGTTGCTCGGTTGTAATCGGGAAGTTGCCGTAGTAACTGTCGGTATGCTTTAAACCTGGAGCCTTCGTCTGAAATCGCTGAGAGACAAAAAGTAATGTTAGTGAGTGCTACTGTAATACTACTGGTGTTTTATTATTGTGACCATTGCTGCTGTGTTTTGGGTATTAAACAGTAGTACTATATATACTTGTACCACAGAGTCTCTGTACTGACCTGCCGCCTGCATCCACTTGTGTATGTTGGGTATTAACCCCTCCTGTTGGCGGATACATTGTTTGAGGGCGGAGCTAGTGTCCAACACACCCTGCTCATCACTTTCCAGGGGGGCGGTGCTGGGTGATATCATCAGAGCCTCCACCAATCGACTGACTTTGGTAGCTAGGCCACAGCGGCGGTACACGCCCTCCACCTGCAGACCTGAAAGAGAAAAATATCTGTGTTCAAAACTACAGCTTTACATCAGTCCCAGGACACTTTGCACATTGTTTCCATTGCAACCAACTGCCTCACAGTGAAGACAACATGGAGGACAGTAACTTGAGAAGAAAATGCCATCCATCCATCCATCCATCCATCCATTTTCTTCCGCTTATCCGGGACCGGGACGCGGGGGCAGCAGTCTAAGCAAAGATGCCCAGACTTCCCTCTCTCCAGACACTTCCTCCAGCTCCTCCGGGGGACTGCCGAGGCGTTCCCAGGCCAGCCGAGAGACATAGTCCCTCCAGCATGTCCTGGGCCTTGCCCGGGGCCTCCTTCCGGTGGGAC
>NW_018127893.1:189205-189448 GCF_001952655.1 Monopterus albus | reverse complement strand
GCAGTTGAGGTCAACAGCTGCCCACCTCCACTGTAAACAGTTTTGGCAGGGCACTGCTTCCCCTCCTGAGGCGCCGGGTGGTTTGCCAGAATCTCTTCGAGGCCGACCGATAGTCCTTCTCCATGGCCTCACCGAACTCCTCCAGGGCCGAGTTTTTTGCCTCCGCAACTGCCTGGGCTGCAGCCCGCTTGGCCTGCCGGTGCCCGTTGGCTGTCTCAGGAGTCCCCCGAGCCAACCAGGCTC
>NW_018127893.1:181245-188014 GCF_001952655.1 Monopterus albus | reverse complement strand
GGGCCCCGGCTGCGCCATGCCGGGCGACGTCACGGTCCTTGATTTTAATCTATTCATAAAGGGCTTTTGAACCGTTCTTAGTCTGACCTGTCACCCAGGACCTGTTTGCCTTGGGGGGACCCTACCAAGGACATATAGCCCCCGACAACATAGCTCCTAGGATCACTCGGGTACTCAAACCCCTCCACCACAATAAGGTGGCGGTTCAAGGAGGGGGGTCCCCACCCGGGACCTTTCTGTGTGGAGTTTGGATGTTCTCCCCATGCTTGCGTGGGTTCTCTCCGGGTACTCCGGCTTCCTCCCGCAGTCCAAAGACATGCAGCTTAGGTTGAGAAGAAAATGTCAGTTTTATAATCTGTCCATGACCAAACAGGTTGGGGGGGTCTCAGTTTGCCTAAATGGTGAAACCTGCTCTGACCGTGGGCTGTGATGTGGGAGATGCAGCGGACGAGGGCTGGTGGCACTCTGGACTCCATGCTGATCACTGGGTACAGAGACTGAGGAGCTGAGCTCTGATTGGACAGAGCTCTCTTCAGGTGGCTGAACCAGGACTGACAGCTGTGCTGCTCCATGAAGCACAGTGACACACTCCTGATGACAGAAACAACAAAAAACATCAAAGTACTTACCGTGTAGAACGCAGCCAATCAGACACCAGGAAACATCAGATCCCTGACATGTTTAACTCTAGTATATTTCTTTGTCTTGTCTTGAGTTGATTTAATAAAATCACTAATGTTACAACTGACTGGATTGGTATTTCACTTTCTGCAAACGTGAATGTTTGTGTGTTTCACACCTGTCTCCTGTTGCCATGGTGATAATGTTTTCTGATGGATCCATTTCTGAAAGACAAAATAAAGTCAGACATTCAAACCGATTCCAGGTCTTATTTCACATCAGTTTAACTTCTCAAACTGTTGGTGTCTTAATATGCATGCATGTCTTTTTGTATAAAATATTTCCAGGTGTGAAAGATAAAATGCTGTTACCATAGTGACTGAGCACGCTCAGTTCCATCCTCATAGTCTGCTGTGAGTGTCTGTGGACTGGGTGAACACTGACTCCATCTACCCACAGTAACAACCAGGCGTCTGACTGACTCGAGACCCCGCCCACTTTAACAACACACACTTTACTGACAGCCAGAGCTCCGACCACCTCAGCATAAGACACGCCCCCTGGAAGAATGACCTGGAAACAAGATCTCAGGTTCTAATGCTGAGGTGTGAATTCAGGAAGAAGACCTCACGGAGTCAGGTTTACCTTCAGGATGTGAACCAGGTGATTCAGCAGACCCTCCTTATCGTCAGCGGCACAGATCAGCTCATTGCTCAGCGTCACCATCTCAAACTCATGAGCTGGTCTGAAACACAGGAGCAAACAGTTACTTGTCTTAGTAGTATTTATATGGACTCAGATGAGTACAGATGCAGCGGGCTCCAGCAGGCTCTACCTGGTGAGACTAAAGCTCCTTTTCCACCGCCTGGTACTGGCTCAACTCGACTTGACTCTTCTTATGTGCCTTATGTGGTTTTCCATCAGTCAAATGTTGGGAATAGTACCTGGTACAATTCTTGGTAACATCCCCATTGAGGGTTCACGCAAGCTGAGGCGATACCAAACGGTGACATGTAAACACTGCAGACCAGCAGCTGGTCAGAGAAATTCAGCCACTGGTGAACCCAGATGTTTACATGTGATGGCACCAGTCACGTGTTCTTCACTCATTCATAATAGTAAATGCCACTTCCCTCTCACGAGTGTTACAGAGGGTAAAATTTATGATGACAAAGGCCTCGAGCCTGTGTTTCTGTATGATGTACTGTAACCATTATATTAGGTGAACATCTTATCACATAGAGCTAGCTAGCTGGCACGTTAGGGCATCATCACATCTCAGAAATTTGTAATTGGCATTGAACACATATTCAAAAACTAACAAAAGAAAACTGAAAAACAAACAAAACTTAATAATGGGTCATGGGTCATTAATCCACTGGTTAACCAGCAACACATCACATGCAGCAGACACACTGGCCTCAAGCAGTCAGAACAAACAGGTACTGTGCTCCGGGGGAATCCAGCTTTGATGCGTTGAGCATTCACCGATGCAGGGGGCTTCACAGGCAGCTGCTTGTAGGTTAGACCCAGTCAGGTAAAACAGCGAGTCCCCGTACAAGAACATTCCCAGACATGCAGTAACCTCAGGCCCTGTATTTTTCTCCACATCCTCTGGTCACAGTACAGCAGAAGGAGGGAAAATATATCCACAAAACCGGGCGCAGTTGAAAAATTCCACTTTTACAATGGCACCAGTGGATGTAAGGCAAGCTCACATGAACATGCAACTGCCTGGAGATTATGACCATTCAAAGGAAATCCGTAAAAACTATCACATAATACTTTATTTTGTTAGAAAAAAATTTTCGCGGACAAGAGTTTGCGAGACATGTATAACCCAAGTTGTTTCTGCATAGAAGCACTAGAACATATGTTCACCTAATTTTTTGAGCTTTAGGTCTCATCTAAGATGATAATTCACCGTTGTAGCATTGTAGAAAAGTCAGAAAACATGGAAAAGTGCCCTGGGCTCTTTAAACACTTTTACTGCCCACACAACTGCCTGTTATAGGTATTGCTTAATTATAAAATAACTGACAGCTGTCAGTGATGACTGCAACATTATTAGCTGCTCCATGTTTATAATAATTATGTTGTGCAGCATGGAACTTGTGACGTGTCAGGGTCTGTTTGCAACACAAAATGTGTCCACTAGATGTCAGCAGTAAAATCCTAAATCAAGCGTTGTGAGCTGAACCTTTTGGTTTTGGTGAAACTATTGGTTGGGAAGCCTCGACACCTGAATGAGGCATCATGTCACCATCACTAGTAGCAGCAGTATCAGTAGTAGTATTAGTAGTCCATTAGTAGTAGTAGTAGCACTAGCAGCAGTGTATAATTACCCATCTTTGAGGAAGACTGACACAACATCTCGTAGGTCAAGGACGTCACATGCTGCTGAATCATTTTCTAATGAGAAGAGAAACCGATCGTCCTCCAGTTTACCATGAAGCTCCTCTTCCTCCTCCTCACCTGCACACACAGGTAACACACACATGTGGTTAATGTTTATGACAGCATGACCACCAGTTGTTGGTGTGGATCAAAGCACTGGACGCCACCACTGCAGCCACAGGCAACAGAGCACTGCAACATTTCAGAACATTAATAAATTGTGCTGTTTACATTTGAGCCACTGTACAGATGACACTGTCGTTAAGAAAGTTTCACATTTCAATAATTTAACAGCTGTTGTTATAAACCCATCCAGGTGATTCACCCAGTGCTCCTACCTGAGGGGGCAGAGTCAGGTCTCCTATTGGCTGATGGGGGCAGGTGAGGCGGGACATCTGAATTAAAAAAAAGAAAAAAATATCACACCTGAATTAAGAATCAGGTGAGTTAAAGTTCATGTAGTGTTTACTGTGCTGTGTGTGTGTGTGTTGCCTTAGTACATTACCCGTTATGTGTATTACCTGTGTGTGTGTCACCTGTGTGCATAACCACAGGAACCCTAACACCTAACCCACATCAACGGGCTGTATTCCTATACCTAAAAACCTGAAAATGTTATGTAATTATCCTCTTTTATTTTGTGTTTAATTTGAATTTGCATGTCACATAACCTTTCCTTGTGCCTGAGACCAGCAGGCTAATAAGTTGTTAAAATTTAACATTTAAAATAAAAAAAATTGCTGTTTGGCGCACAGCTGTTTAGCTAGTGGTTCCTTCCATTTCCACTCCGCCACTTGTACTGAGTGACAGAGGTGAACAGACAGCAGTGCTCTGAGCGACTTTACCTGCTGTCAATAACGCCTGTAAAATGACTGATTGGGACATGCAGAATATTTATTATCATGGCTCATGAGGTTCTTCTGTCTGGATTTGATGTCAGATCAGCAAGTCTTAGGACCTCCTCAGCGCAGCAGCTCTCTTTCATCAATGTCTGCTCATAGCAGCTTCCCACGCAATGACAGGTGAATTATAGAACAAACAGACTTAAATTCCAACATTTTCTGCAAGTAGTGAGCTGTGGTTGTGACATATTAGCCTATAGTACTAATAAGCTTTAGTTTGCATCTCAAATTCTGTTCAGTTTTAATGAGCACCAATTTTGTGGAATACATGGCCTATAGATTGTCCTTTTCTTAAGTAGCCTATGTACTGACTTTCAAGTCTCTGCACAATATCAAGACAATTAGTTTACGAGGAATGAGGCTGACAAAACCCTCCCCCCAAAAAAGATGCACAACCCCACCCCCAACAGACAACACATTCCGCTGGCTATGCCTGTGTGTGCTACCCGAGTTTGTGTTACCTGAGTGTTACTTGTGTGTGTTACCTGTGTATTCGTTGAGTCGGAGCAGCTCAGCCTGCAGAGCCTTACCCGCCCTCTCAGCCAGCAGGATGGGGGAGGGGCTCTGAGGGTCTGACTGACGCACCTGTGCACAGGTAATATCAGTCAGACACAGTAAACCTATTACTGACCCGCAGACAATGAGGTTAAGTGACTCTGCTGACATTCTTCATTTATCAGTTTGATGAAGTGATGACACTGTAACATCAACAACAACTTGATCTTTTAGTTTAAACCTGCAAGAGACAAGTGTTCTGCTCAACTAAACTAAACTAAGGCACCAAACGTTAGGTAGAAAAACCTGGACATGACAGACATGCATGAGCTGCAGATTCTCAAGCACCGTGACTTCTTCACAGCTTTAAAAACAAAGCATCACATTCCAGGGAAACTAGATGAATTCTCTTTGTGAAATAAATAAACTATTCAATGAAAACACTCCATACAGAATATTTAACAGATCTTAGAATAATTCAAACCTCTGAACATCTGCAGGTTTGATGTGTAGAAACATTCAGCTGATTGCTGTGAATATTCCCTGGTCATGATTAATTAATTATTAATGAACTGAGTGAGATTAGAGATATAAATGTCTTCATGAGCATCAGATCAGACCTTTGCTCCTGAGCAGATCAGAGACATCGTTTCTTCTATGTCGTCACTACAGACCACCTGACACAGCCTCTGAAACACACACATCATCACACACCTGTACAGGTGACATTGTCTTTAAATGTCTGACAAATAATAACATGACTGTATGAGTAGTTTATCGAACAGTTATTGAACAAACAAAATAGAGACTTGCAGAAATGTGACGCCATCACTGCTTTGCCCACGGTCTGCTCACTGAAGTCCCCGTTGTACCTCTAAACCGGTATAAATGCCCACTTGTAATTTTAATGATTAAGATGTGAAGACTCAGACATGTAACTAATCACCAGCGACTGCTCTGCGGACATGTACCCCCTCCTGTGCGTAGTACTGGAGGGGGGTACAAACGGATTTATTATGGTATGGATAGGAAGAGAAATGGGGTAGGAGTGATCTTGAAAGAGGAGCTCGTGAGGAATGTTTTAGAGGTGAAAAGAGCGTCAGACAGGGTGATCAGTTTGAAGTTGGAAATTGAAGGGGTAATGTTGAATGTAGTCAGTGGTTATGCTTCACAAGTAGGGTGTGAGTTAGAAGAGAAGGAGAGATTCTGGAGTGAGTTAGATGAGGTGATGGAGAGTATTCCCAGAGGGGAGAGAGTGGTGATTGGGGCAGACTTCAACAGGCATGTTGGTGAGGGGAACAAAGGTGATGAGGAGGTGATGGGAGGGTTTGGTGTTAAGGGAAGGAACCTAGAAGGACAGATGGTGGTGGACTTTGCTAAGAGGATGGAAATGGCTGTAGTTAACATCTACTTCCAGAAGAGGGAGGAACATAGTTACAATAAAGAGCGGAGGTAGGAGTACATAGGTAGACTACATTCTATGTAGACGAGGCAATCTGAGAGAGATTAGTGACTGCAAAGTGGTGGTAGGAGAGAGTGTAGCCAGACAGCATCGGATGGTGGTGTGTAGGATGACTCTGGTGGTCAGGAAGAAGAGGAGAGGACAGACAGAAAAGAAGACCAAGTGGTGGAAGCTGCAAAAGGAAGAATGTTGTGAGGAATTCAGACAGAAGTTGAGACAGGCTTTGGGTGGTCAGGAAGAACTTCCAGATGACTGGGAAACTATACCAGAAGTGATCAGGGAGACAGGTAGGAAGGTGCTAGGTGTGTCGTGTGGAAGGAGGAAGGAAGATAAGGAAATGTGGTGGTGGAACGAGGAAGTACAGGACAGCATTCAGAGGAAGAGGCGAGAGGTGAGACATAGAAAGGACTGAAGACAGTAGACAGGATTACAAGAAATTCCAGCGTAGAGTGAAGAGGGAGGTGGCAATGGCCAAACAGAAAGCATATGATGAGTTGTATGCCAGGTTAGACACGAGGGAAGGTGAGAAGGACTTGTACAGATTAGCGAGACAGAGAGATAGAGATGGGAAGGATGTGCAACAGATAAGGGTGATTAAAGACAGAGATGGAAAGGTGCTAACAAGTGAGGAGAGTGTGCAGAGAAGATGGAAGGAGTATTTTGAGGAACTGATGAATGAGGAAAATGAGAGGGAAAGAAGGGGGGAAGAGGTGAATATTATAGAGCAGGAAGTAGCAGAGATTAGAAAGGGTGAGGTGAGGAAGGCTCTGAAGAGAATGAAGAGTGGAAAGGCTGTTGGTCCAGATGACATACCTGTGGAGGTGTGGAAGTGTCTAGGAGAGACAGCAGTGGAATTTCTATCTAGTTTGTTCAACAGGATTTTAGAAAGTGA
>NW_018127893.1:173208-180536 GCF_001952655.1 Monopterus albus | reverse complement strand
AATCAAAGGAAAGGTGTACAAGACAGTAGTGAGACCAGCTATGCTGTATGGGTTAGAGACTGTAGCAGTGAGGAAAAGACAAGAAGCAGAGATGGAGGTAGCAGAGATGAGGATGTTGAGGTTCTCTTTAGAAGTGACCAGGATGGACAGGATTAGGAATGAGCACATCAGAGGGACAGCTCAGGTTGGTTGTTTTGGGGACAAGGTCAGAGAGGCTAGATTGAGATGGTTTGGACATGCGCAGAGGAGGGATAGCGGTTACATTGGTAGAAGGATGTTGGAGATGGAGCTGCCAGGCAAGAGGTCAAGAGGAAGGCCAAAGAGGAGATATATGGATGTGCTAAAAGAGGACATGAAGTTAACTGGGGTGAGACTAGAGGATGCCGAGGATAGCGTTAGGTGGAAACAGATGATTAGCTGTGGCGACCCCTAACGGGAACAGCCGATATATATACATCTTAACCATAACCACTACCCGCCTAATTCCTAACCCTGACCTTAACCTAACCTTAAATCATGTTGAACCCTAAATTTCTGTGATTTCCTCATGGGGACCATTCTCTGGTCTCCACAAGGATGGCCAAGTCCCCATAATGTGAGTGTGTTAACAGGTTTAGTCCCCAAAATGTAAGTAAAACAAAGACACACACACACACACACACACACAGTATATGACCTTATATCTGACTGTAATGCCAGTAAACTGCAGTCTGTACATTAGTAACCATGGTAACATGTAATATTACAGGTTAACTGAGTCCAATATTACAGGTTAACTGAGTCCAACCTGGTCCATCAGAAACCGAGAGGAAGTCAGAGGGTGGATTCTTCTGTAGCACCCTCGGCTGTATTTGTCCTGGATGAACTTTGACCTTGCCTCATCAGGTGACTCAGGAAGCAGCTGCTCCGCTGCTGGCACCTCTGGGGCCCACACCTGATTGGCCAGCCAGTTGCCGTAGGTAAGAAACAGCTGGGAGAGGATTAAGGGGTTAAAGGTCAGAGAGAGAATGTAAGTCCAACCCCTCAACTCTATAAATGGTTCAGTCCCCCCTTCACCTGTATGACTCGTCTAGCCCCGTTAACCTGTATGAGTGGCTCATTTCCCTCTCACCTGTATGAATAGCTGAGTCCCCACCTTAACCTGTATGACTGGCTCAATCTCCCCTCAGGTGTATGACTGGTCTAGTCCCCCCTCACCTGTATGAATGGCCGAGTCCCCCCTCACCTGTAAGGCTGGTTTAATCCCCCCTCATGTGTATGACTTTTTCAGTCCCCTTCACCTATATGAGTGGCTCATTTCTCCTTCACTTGTATGACTCCCCTCAGGTGTATGACTGGTCTAGTCCCCTCTCACCTGTATGAGTGGCTCAGTCCAGACCTTGCTGTCCATCTTCAGACTACGAACCTTTGACAGTTTGCTTCCCAAACCTCGATGCTTACCTGACAGACACAGTTAGCAATCTGCATTCAAACCAGTGGATCAACATTAGCCTTCCACACTCAAACTGGATTCTTTGTATTTGATTGAGGAAAAAAAAAATCTGGTTTTCTTATTTTAATCCTCACATGAGTGACAGATGTCAAACAACTGTCTGGTAAACATGAGTAAACATAAAATTCTTTCCATCTCTACATCTGCAGCCTTCACCTCCCTGAGCCCTCTGTTAGCTCGTACAAAGGCTCCAGCAACACTACTGGGCTGTGCAGCAAATCTGGCATAGTGGCCAAACAGTGTTACTACAACTTCCACACTCCTCGTGTGTTCCCCACTGGCCTGAAAAGCATTTTTCTCAAAGAATCATTTTCAAATCACCTGCTGTAAAACAGTGAATACATTTTTTCGAGCATCACAAACCCCACGATATGACTCATTATTATCAGAATTTGATTAATTGGGCTCAATATTGTTTGGACAATCTAGTTTAGCCATAGGATAGTTTTATTTTATCCTATTCATCTGTGTGTGGAGCCAACTGGAGGTCACCCAGCTTGTCTGGTAGAAGATTAGGCTCAGCACAAGTGCACATGCTCTATGGGCCCAAAAACATGAAAACATGCATTAACATCCAGGTAATTTTTGTCTAAAATCTGAAAGCATGACAACTTTTGTAACACTAAACAACTTTCATAGGAATGAATAGGTGCCATCTGGCAATGCTGTATCTAGATTTCCATTAATACATCCATGGCTTGTACCTGCACAGGCTTGACAGATGACCAGAAGTAGGTTGACTGATGCCCACTCAGGACTGGCTGAGCCACAGTCACCACACACCTTGTTGTGGGGGTTTTCACAGAGACGCAGCATCACCTGGCTGCTGGACAAAGCACTGATGATAGATGAAGACAGACTGTCCAACCAGACGGACAAATCCTTCGATGAATCAACAGACAGGCTACAGGCAGGGGGGCAGGGATACAGAGAGGCAAAACGGAAAGAGGAAAGGACATGAAAGAAATAAAACATTATGATAATATCTCTTTATACAAGGAGTACAACAGTCAGTAAGACAGACACGTTCAGACAGTCAGTCAGTCAGACAAGTGGTCTGACAGACAAATGCTGAGCCAGGTAAAAAGACAGGTGGT
Source organism: Monopterus albus (assembly GCF_001952655.1). NCBI lineage: Eukaryota > Metazoa > Chordata > Actinopteri > Synbranchiformes > Synbranchidae > Monopterus > Monopterus albus. The sequence continues at coordinate 177,947 of NW_018127893.1, read as the reverse complement.
TACTTAAAGGTCTTGGATGGAGTGATGAGGGCAAACGAGTGTTTCCCTGCAGGTTTGACTACGGCTGCGTTCAGGGGCACAGAAAAGGAGGCAATGCCCAGCTGGAAGCCTTCCTTGTTGGGGTAAATCCAGAGGTTATGACCCCAGACTGCAGCATAGGCACCGGTCCTTGTTTTCTTGAAGGTTATTTGCCCATGAAGCTCTGGGGGGGCGGGGCTTGCCTGACCTCGAGATGCCAGCAGAGATGTGACCCAACCATCCTGAACCTCTAAGAGAAAAAAAACATGAAGATGAAAGATCAGAAACTGCAGTGCAGGGCACACTTCCAACCTGGGGAGTGTTCTCTGGCATCTCTGCCCTGTTTGCAGCTGCTTCAAAACTCCTTCTTCAACTTCAAAGCTGCCAGGTTTTAACTGAAAGTAAGAAGCAAGACCATGTTACTGGCCACCCATTATTCATTACTGATCACTGTTAAAGTCCTGATTCCAAGTGCCGACTCTGGCCCAGATCAGCTCATATATCCATCGTCAAAGTAGAGCCAAACCTGGTCTCAGTGCACCAACACGACGTGCTCTTCCTGAATTTGTTAAACGGTGTGACAATTCAATTTCATTTATATAGTGCCAAATCACAACAAAAGCCATATCAGGACACTTTACATAGTAAAGTCTAAACCTTACTATTATTATTATTATTATTATTATTACTACTACAGGAAAAACCCAACAAATCCCCCTTGAGCAGCACTTGGTGACAGCGGAGAGGAACAACTCCTTTTAACGGAAGAAACCTCAGACAGATCCCGGCTCTTGGTGGGCGGTCTTCTGCCTCGACTGGTTGGGGTGAGTGGTTAGAGGGAAGGGGAGGAAGAGAGGAGGAGCTTAGAACATCATGGGGGGCCCCCAGCAGTCTAGGCCTATAGCAGCATAACTAACTATATGCTACAGTATATCAAAAAGGAACGTCTTAAGTCTAGTCTTAAAGGTAGAGAGGGTGTCCGCCTCCTGAACTGAGACTGGGAGTTGGTTCCACAGGAGATGAGCTTGAGAGCTAAAGGCTCTGCCTCCCATTCTACTTCTGTGGACTCTAGGACCTGCACTCTGAGAGCCAAGCGCTCTGTTGGGATGATAAAGTACTATGAGGTCTTTAAGATACAATGGAGCCTTGTCATTAAGGGCTTTGTATGTTAGCAGAAGGATTTTAAATTCTATTCTGGATTTTACCGGGAGCCAGTGGAGAGAAGCTAATATGGGAGAGATAGAACCTCTCTTGCTAGTTCCTGCCAGTACTCTGGCTGCAGCATTTTGGATTAACTGGAGGCTTTTTTGGGCACTATCGGGACATCCTGATAGTAAGAAGTTACAGTAGTCCAGCCTGGAAGTAACAAATGCATGGGCCAGTTTTTCAGCATCACTTTGAGACACGATGCTCCAGATTTTGGTGCACTGCGCAGGTGAAAGAAGGCAGTTCTAGAGACTTGGTTCATGTGTGATTTAAAGGACATATCCTGATCAAATATGACTCCAAGGTTTAATACAGCAGGATTGGAGACCAGAGCCATGTCATCTAGACTAACTATAAGGTTAGACAGCAGATTTCTAAGGTTTTCAGGCTCAAGTACAACAACTTCAGTTTTTGTTAGCGTTTAGAAGTAAGAAATTACAGGTTATCCAGGCCTTTATGCCTTTATGATGTGCTTGGAGTTTGACCAACTGATCACTTTGGTCAAGATTAGGCATTTTGAGTAGAGGTTTAATTACAGCAACCTTAAAAGCCTGTGGAACATAGCCTGTTAATAGACAGAGGTTGATCAGATCTAATATGGACATTTTGATTAGGGGCAAGATGTCTTTGAGCAGCCTGGTCGGGATGGGTCTAAGAGACATGTTGATGATTTAGATGAAGCAACTGTTGAGGTCAACTCTGAGAGATCTAAGGGAGAGAAGCAGTCTGTATAAATGAATTGCCCTTTGTGGATTAATAAAGTACTTTGAATCTAAATGTGAACAATCAACCTGACTCACCTGAACCAGAGTCATGTGCAGTAAAGCCTAGTGGCACCCAGTATTCTTACCATCACTGTGAGCCATGAAGTCATAATGTTTCTTCCTGAAGTAAACAGAGAATCTTCTCTTGTCTAGTTTTTTCACATTGGTGATACTGGAGACATGAAAGAGCAGCTCACTAAACCGGTCCTGATGAACAAAACAAACACACCCATTACTATGCTGACTGACAGGTAGACAGACACTGGTAGGCTATACAGAGACATACAGGTATACTGATACAGGTATAAGGAGATAGGTATACAGAGACACGTAAGGACTCTGGCACATATACAGACACAGGTGTACAGACAGAGACACATTGACTCACTGTGCGTTTCTTCCAGAGAGACATTAGCTGTCCATCGAGTGTTGCCCATAGAACACTGTGTCTGTTGGAGAGAAAACATACCACTGTCCACAGTACATATGGTTTCACATCAGTACGTAGTGTTGAATGTTGTCTGTTCTGTTGCAGTATGAGCAGATTCCTAACAATGCTAGCTGTAAAAGTGAGTGTGTAAAAGTGTAAAAGTGAACTCAGTGGAGGCTGTTACTTGAAGCCCTTCCAGACGTCCAGCCAGCTGGATCGGACCACAGCACTTTGTGGAGCTGAACTCCCGCTGGCCTCCTTCTTTCTCGACACTCGAATGGTGGCAGCTCTGCAGAACAAACACACTTTCCTCAGTGTACAGTACACAGACCTGCACTGGTAGCAAACTGAGCACGTCACATTCAGCTTAACAGTCCAAAATCTTGCAGTCTGTGGCAACTGTGACACCAAAAGCTACAACTGCCACGACCCTGTGAGAATATTGTTGGCTACATAGGAGTTACGTCGGAGCAAGCTGGAATCAAGTCGGGCAGAAAACTAACCATAGCACTGTGCACCAACTGCCGGTGACCAATTCTGATCAGGTACTGATCATCTCCAACAAGCCTAGTGTGACACATCAGCCAGGTGATGTAACTCAGACCCCACATGGGGAAAGCATACTCGGGGTTCTATGGTATGGACTGATTACAAGAAAATAGGCCCCTGGGCTCAGACACAAGACGACAAACTGTAAAGTGTTTAGCATCTCTTTGTGGTTGTTTTCCATCCCTTCACACATGCATGCAAAAAAACCAACAACAACATAATTTGTGCCATGAAGAAATTTCACAGGTTCCTCTTAAACTGGTTACAATACGTTTCTTCCAGTATGGTTTGATCAGAAGCCTCTTCATAAATGTGCAGCAAACAGAGGTGATCGATTCTGCTCTCTTACCTGGGGATCTTCTGTTTCTTGGATTTCACTGTTTGGCCAGCAGGCCGGGGAGGGGGTGGGGCCGGACGATAGGGCTTAATTTGACCTGAAGGATTGGTCAAGATGCTGGAAAACAAAAACAACAACAGTTTAGGAATGTGTGGTCACTGCCAAGTCCTCAGGAGTAGACATGTAACCTGAACCAGCTGCTGTATCTTTGGAAACCACCTAAACCCTGTAGGAGTCACTGTTTCTGGGGTTTAACTTAAACCTACTGTACCACAGGCCTGTTTAACTGTGATCTAACTTAAGCTGAGGTGTAAGTTCAGACAAAGTTCAGTGTAAGGGCAGCTCTTTACACCTCCGATCATTTTATTCATTTCTAAAGTGTCAAATAACATAGGTTTGAGGAAAATGAGTTATATACTTGTGTAATGAATCCAAATGAAACGTGTCCCCCAGCTGCCTTTTAAACGCTGAAACCTCAGAGGTAGCAGGATCCATTTCGAGCACAGCTATGCTGACAGAGCAACAGCCCCGGTAAATGACTAGTATTAGCAGTAGCTGTAGTACTGAACACATACTTGCTGGTATTGGTAGTCGGGTTAGAAGCTGGATCTTCCTCCATTGGCCCATCAGTTTCAGATGGGGTAGGCTTAACTCCTGTCTCTTCCTCTTCATTGGATGACTCAGTGTCAAGTTCCTCTTGACTCGTCCAACGAGCCAACACAGTGACATAGGGATTTTCTTCTTTGGCAGTGTGAGGAGGTAAAACTGGAACCAGAATAAAGAGAGGGCAAAATGAGGAGGGTGAAGACCAGGACCCAGAACTGGACCTAGACTGGAACAAGATAGGTCAATACCTTCATCTGCGGGCTCTATAGCTCCTTCTGCTGGAGGGAATGTAATTCCTGCAGTTGGGTCTAAAGCTGACATCACCAGCTGTGACAGCGCCCCAACATCTGGACACATTTAATACAGAGATGTTCAACAGCCAATCAGGGGGAGTCTCCTACAGTTAATTAATCCAATCAATTATCCTGATTTACTGCCATTTACCCGTTTAAACTAGTTAAACTGGTTTATGAAACAGCTTTCTTCCAAACACATTAAAACCACATCCTGGTCTCAAGTCAGACTGATTGATTGGTTGATAGATTAGTTGATTGACTGATTAGTTGCTATACCTGTGTAAGGGTCTCTGGCAGCACTGGATGCCACCACAGATGGGTACTGGAGTTTACCAGATGAGGGGGATGGGGCCGATGGAGAGGAGCTTACAGCAGGGTTAGCCACACCGCTAACAATCCCTGCTAAACTGGGTATATTAGCCAATGAGCTAACAATGCTATCTAAGGTAGCAACACCTGTATTAGCCACAGGGTCAGGTGTGGTGGTGGGGGAGGGGTTTAATGTAGCAGCTGATGGGCTAGCCACAGGGGCA
>NW_018127893.1:167988-173133 GCF_001952655.1 Monopterus albus | reverse complement strand
AGGTAGAGGATGGTCATCTTCACCTGAGGAAGAGGAAGAGACAGTGACATCATCATTAGACACCAAGTGATAAGCTGAGTCACCTGTCAATCAAAGAGACATCTCTGTGTTCTGCTGCAGTTCTTCTGATGTTCACCAGACAAACTTCCACAATACCAGTCCTGTTATGATCAAAGACTTGCTTCTAGCCAGAGTGTGGGGAGACTTTCAGAATAAAAGTTCCATTAAGTAGTTAAGGATGAGAGAGAGATATGACTTGAGTTGTGTGTATACTGGCAGAATGTTTGTGTCATCAGTCACAAAAAGACACTACACACTGGTTTTATACTGAATACTGTACAATACAATAATATAGGCACTTAGAGACACTCAGGCTGTTTTTGAATGAAGTGAAACCAAAGACAAATAATTTGAAGTAGGGGGAGTTTAACGTGCTTATAGAGAAATAATGGAACTCACCAGAATATTTTGTAGCCTCACACAATGGTTTGTCTGTGCTGAGGCTGATGGTCACCCCATAGCTCCTATGGGGTGACCGTGTGGTAAACAGCAGAGTCAGAATTAGACAGGTACGTGAATCTGTGTTGATTCACACTCTTATAAACATTAAAGCTGTTCACAAAGTTCAGATCTGTGCTGCTGAATGATGTGTCAACTCTGACTGACTGGAGAAACTCATGATGGGATGCTTAGTCTGCAGCTGATGTCATCCTCATCAGGAGACAAACCGGTTTCACTCGCCAGTCAGCTGTTTCCTAAAATCAGCATCATCAGCTGCATGAACAATGTTTTAGCCTGCTGGGACAAACCGGTTTGACTGTTCACACTGACACGTTGCAACATGTCGGGACTGAGAGCGTGAAGCTGTTTCTGCCGCTGTCAGCTTCAGGGTTCATTTACTCAAACTGCAGTAGTAAATCTGCACTCACAGCTTTTAGTCTGATCCCAGTTCAAACGTAACAAGGAAAGAACAGAAGATAAAGAGCTGCTGTTCAGTTCAGGCTTTGTGCTGGAGCCAGACTGTTTCTGATGTACTGTTCACTGTCTACGTCACAAACCGACCGCTGTTACAGCAGCTGCCACAACCTCTCACAGTGAAACATCATGGCATCAGTGGGCTTCAGGTGTTTTCAGGAAACTGAGCTCATCATCATTATCAGGTGATGACATCAGCATTGACAGGTGGAACAGTCCTGCTGATGTCACTGTGTGTGTGTGTACCTGTGCTCATGTGAACCCCATCACAGGAAACTGGCTGCAGGTTTTCACCAGTCATGTCTCTGAAACACAAACACAAGATATTTTTGCAGAACTTATTAAGAGTTAAGTTCAAGTTGTTTGGTTACATCCAATCAGCTGTTTTTGTTTGTGTGCGGAGCTAAAGGCTTGTTCCATATAGTTTATCATTCATTTCTTATATTTAATTGTATGGTCCATACATTTAAAGGTTTATTCTACAGATTTAAAGGTGACCTGACCTGTCCAAAGAGGAGGCAGAGCTCGGACTGTCCCTCATGTAACAAGTTCGAGGCTTCGGGACAGGTGGAGGAGAAGGAGGTGAAGGACAGGACATCTGGAGGACAGGAGGAGATATTCATTGGATCAGTTAGCCAACATCATTGTCTCGTAGCAGCACCTAAACCACCCAACTGAAGGTGAAAAGGTGAAACCAGGTAAAGGAAGAAAACACGGCCAATCACAATTAAAAACAAACATATTGCTCTCCTGCTGTCTGTTCTGTACATTAACTCATAGGATCTTTATTTATGAATGTATTCATCACCTGTCAGGACAGAGGACGTCACTTTAAACAAGCAATTACTGATGTCAGCTGCAGTGACCAGTCAGAGCTTCTAACCAATTAGATCATATGACTGCAGAGGAAATGGTCAAATGTGCAATTTGCTCTATGTGTAAGCAGAATCAGACTGAACCTGATCAATCTTACTAGAAAACAGTAAATAAAAGTCAGTCGAAAAAAATCAAACAAGCGAAACTAAACCAAGCGAATGGGAATGTAACAACAAGAACATTAACAAGATCAGTCTGAAACTATGACCTATTGATTTCACAATCCAGGCACACGTGAGCAGACTCGAGGTTTAAGTTTTGATTTACAGTCCAGATGTTTGTTTTGAACAGCAGCGACAGAAAATCTGCTTTAACAACCAGAAACTGAAGAATTACACAGAGGAACACAAACTGTTCAAAAACTACCGAGTCACTGACGTACCTTGTGTTCTGCTCCTCAGTGTTAACACAAACACGGAGGTACCTGCTGGTTTTCTGTGTCCGTTCACCTGTCTAATGGTTTACCTGTCCCTGTGTCAGTCAAAATCAGCATGTCTGTGTCTGACAACCACTGTGTCTCAGTCAGTTTCTTTTTTCACATGTTGACCTGCTTCCTGCTTCAGATCAGCCTGTCACTCATAAACACTTCACCGTTAAATCTTCTACTGAGTTTGTTGTTGCCTGTCTATGTGAGTGCTTTCACAAAGCCTAAATAGCAGACGAACCCGGGGTTTTCCAGTCATCCTGGATGAATTTAGCTGTAATTTGGTTTTGCAAAAGCAGTGGCACATAAGTTAGCATAGAGATTTATTCTGTGCAGCAAGCCTGCTCCAGACCAGGCTAACAGCCAGACTTGATTAATCCTGGTGTTTTATCTCTTCTGTCAGGGGTCACTCTGATCGGAAACCAATGCATTTTTACAGTTAATCTAATGTGATGGTCATTGGTACTGATTGTGTTAACGAAGATTGCTGCTTATATAGTTTGACATTTGAATTTTATTGCAGCTGTTGAGGTGATTAGGGACAGAAGATACAGCTGCAAAGGTGTCTTCACTGAAGTTAGTGATAGGGGAAACATACTGTATAAAGTCCTATATACAGTGTGTTTTTCTTTTTTCAGGTAACAAAGGCTGGATTCAGATCATGAACTCTGCAGGTGTGTTGCATTAACTGAACCAGTTCTCAGATGTTCAGCTGTTTTAACCCTGAATGTTTTACAGTGAATCTCACCAGTTCAACCTGTTGCAGGAATTAAGAGGTGTGTGCTTGTGAGTCATACTGATAAAGCTGTGTGTGTACAGCTGAACTTTAACATGTTAAAGTTGTTCTAAAATAAAAAATAAAAAATTATATACCGACTTCAGATGAACATTACTTAGTTTGGTTTATAGGCCGTGTTGGTTTGATTTTGCTGGAGTAACCGAGTGTGTAGTTGTACTTTTGACCATTAGGACAGAGTGCGATTCAGATCTCCTGCTCATCTCTCTGGATTCGGCTGCCACCTTCTGGTTGTCTCCCTCCATCTCTCTCTCTCTCTCTCTCTCTCTCATATTTATATATATATATAGCTTCTATTACCACGGGGTCCACTTGTGCCTTCACCTTATTTTATATATATATATATATATATATATATGAGAGTTTGGGGGTCACAGCCACTCTCCCAGTTTGGGGAATTAACCATTTTCACACATTTATGCTGTGGATTAGTGGCTGGAATTCATCTTCATGGTTTATTTCATGAGTAACATGATTTCAGTTAAAAACAGTGGTTAGAAAATATATATTTTAGGCAACTTACTGCATTCAGTTGGTCTACCACCGCCTGTCACGCTTGTTCTCGCTGTTTGTTTTTTTTAAACAGTGGCGGCGTTTCTATTTTTAGAGATTATGTGCTTTTTATGACTTTATAGCAAACTATTTTTTTTTAAATTCCATTATCAGTGATTGTTAATGAGCCTCCAAAGAGTCACATACTAGAAAAATAAATAGATGCACAGAAATGAAAAATTGAGGGTAAAATTTCCAGCAACATCTCAAACATCAGTCTATAACATCAATTAATGGCATGGTTTATTTCAGTGTTAGCTGATTTCACTGAAATCACTTATTTCTGTTGAAGTACAAACTGAACCTGCAGTCACGTAATATATCAGTCACAGCAGGCTGTTTCTGTTAATATAAAATATACTTTATCTTAATAGAAACTATTACACAGCTGTTTTTCAAATTCAAATGCTGGTGAGATTGGATTTTCTTTAAGAACACGTTTTTGGTACATTTTTCTTTCAAATCCTTCTTTGTTAATCATAACATATCCACTCTCACTCAAAAAACACAATGATTTGTTAATAAAATTTTTGAAATGGATTTGTATAAAGATGTGAATTTTTCATTTATTTGCATGCTAAGTGTAGTGTTAGCTTAAACCTCAGAAAATGTTGGCCATGCGTGTTTTGTTTAACTAAAAAGTTGCTTAAATTATTTAAATCTCATTTTACTGACTGTGGTAATTTAGAATGGATAACCTGAGCTGATTAACTCGTAGCACACCTAGAGATCCCGTCAACGAGAGTGACATATAGAACAAGGATTTTGGGTACTGATCTCAGCTCTTGGTCCTGAAGCTAACACCAGCCAGCAGCTGTCGGCAGACAACACAAACATTGCAAATGAATCAATTTCTGTCCTGCCTGTGCTCAAACTGAACACTAAAGTGCATGTTTGAATGAGGCTGAAGCATCCTCTACTGTATGTAGCAACATATAAATGTATGTAGTGTAGTATGATGAATAATGACTGTGAGCCTTCCAAAATGGTGCATATTCCTAAAATTCAGAATCAGAATCAGAATCAGCTTTATTGGCAAATTCAGCTTCATGTTCTCTACTCTGACATCCTGATGTAACGGGTAAAAAAAATTAAATGCTTGAGGTTGCACATGTTTTACTGCAGGTGTAACACATGCTATGAAATATTAAGTTTTATATTTAGTTATGATTTAAAAAAAATCTTAAAATTCCAAGGTCCAATACAGTTTCTATATGGAATGACTTGGCTATTGATTCTCAATATCAATCAAATGGTTGTGGTCTCTTTTTGAAATTATTTTTGAGGTGGTCTGATGAAACTAGTTTGTTACTAGGTTGGCTAATCGGCTTTCTAACTGATAAGATATTTATTTACAAGCTATTTAATGATCTGCAGTTTATTGATCAGCAGTTTATAGATCTTTACTCCTGGTGTTTTTGTTTCTTGAAAAAGGTAAACGTACCCTTGCGGCGGCCTTACGCGTCACAGAAATTGACAGAATCAGCCAATCAGAAACGACGCCCTGCCTCGGTTTCTGTGA
>NW_018127893.1:167393-167798 GCF_001952655.1 Monopterus albus | reverse complement strand
CCGGCCATACCAGGATTTCCTGTAGTCACGTTGGAGCCTGACGGGCCGCAGGAGTCCGGCCCGGCTATGGACCTGGTCGTGCCCCGTGTGGAGGATAGTGGGGACGGGGAGGAGCGCCGCCATGTCAGGCCGGAGCTGGAGCCCGCGGGGGGAAGAGCTCTCTGTGAAAACACCGTTAACGACGAACTGATCGGTAACTTTCCAGTGGACCGGAACAGCACGGACCGGTTCTCTCCCGGACTGCCGGGGGATCCAGAGGGCGGTGGGAACGTGTCGGTGCAGGAGGTGTACCGCAGCATCTTGCCGGACCCGCAGCCCTCCGCCGTCTTCCTGCACTCCTTCCCGGCTCCGCCGCCCGTCACCGAGGCCGGGCTGTCTCTGGCCGAACCGGCAGAACCAACCCAC
>NW_018127893.1:152478-167202 GCF_001952655.1 Monopterus albus | reverse complement strand
CGCGGCCTTGGGGCCTCCCCCCCCCCCTGCCGGTCCCCGAAGCGGCGGCTGATGACGGACACCGTAAAGCAGGAAAAAGTCGCCGCAGAGGACTTTTCGCGGCCAGAGCATGGACCCGAACCTTGTCTCAGTACTGTCCCGCTCGCCTCAGTTCAGGATCTGAGTCCTGGGTCCGAGGTCCGTGTCTCCCTGGACCACGTCATCGATGACGCGCTGGTGGTGTCTTTCCGGCTGGGGGAGAAGGTGTTCTCCGGGGTCCTGATGGACGTTTCCAAAAGGTAACAACAACAATAAACGTTATTTGTAGAGCACCTTTCTGAAACGGGGTCGCAGCTTCACAGTACGAACAGTGAGGACGTGTCCAACAGCAACAACGTAGGACAAACTACACACACGGCTTAAAGGAAAATAAACTTTAAAAGCAGGTTTTGATTGATTGATTGATTGTATTATAAATACGTGACTAGATAGCAGCTCAGATTTTACCCACTAGATACTACAGCAGCAGTGGATGATTATTATGGCTTTTCACTTAGGGTCAGTTTGAAACCAGTACTCAAAGTACTCTAATCCTTTAATGCCGTGACAGTAGTACTACCACAGTGTAGAAATAGTCTACAACAAGGTAAAGTGCTGCTTAATTTTACTTAAGTACTAAAGTATCAGCATCAAAATATACTTATTCTATGGACCCTTAATGTATCCGAAATAAAGTTTTGATTGATTGATACTTGAAGTAGCCAAAGTACCAGTAGTGGATCTGTAGAACAACCCGAGTCACTTTAATGTGTCTGATACTAGTGTATTATGATGACCGGTGCGTTATTGTGTTCACCTGAAATCTACTTCTAGTCAGTGCAGCCTCTCTACGTAATAACCAAACACGGTTACACGTCGTAGCAGAGTTCTTCCGATGTACAGCCTATATATCGTGTTATATGTCTGACTTGTTTTTAATAGTTTCCAGCTCATAATGTTACTTTGAGCAACTATAGTGTTACGTTAAATTCATGCTAACCAGCTAGCGACATTGAGACAGCAAAACAGTGCACGTTTATAAGTTTTATTGATTTAAGAATAGTCTATTTCAGAATTGTTTAATTTCAGAATACTCTGATTTACCTAATCCACTGTGGCATAATGATGGACAAACCAAGGCTTTCTGAAGCACTCTCAGTATTAAGTAATTGTGTTAAATGGTTCAGTTTCGAAGCATGACAGTAAAAATGGCGCCATCTGCTGACCGATCCATGCTGCTGCATTTATAAGGGTAGAATAAATCGGAGACAGTATAGAAACACTCATAATATAAGCGATCTTAATGCTTTTATTATTGGCATTTTGTTCAATAAAGCTAGTTTTATGAAAATGGATCACTTTTAAACATATCCTACAACTCTGCTTTTAAATACTGAGAAGTACACGCAGTATTCAAAACACAAACGCTGATAAAAATGCAACCTAACAAGGCCTGGTTTTGGGTGGTCACGTGATTTTTCTCATGGTGAAGTGGGGCACTGAAATATCATGCCGTGATACTTCTGCTTTGAAAAGTCGATACAGTGTCGAGGTATCACTGGCGTGTTATGTCACTATTTAACACGTCTGAACTGTTACTGGTTTTACCCTCTGTACAGCACTGTGTAAGTTCTGTGTTAGAAGGGTGTTCTACAAATAAACTTGATTTAATATTTTAGAATGATCAGCAGAAGCTGTGACAAGAATGTTTGTTTTTCTTCTGTCAAACACGTCTACAGTCATTCACTAAATGGTTTCTCACTGAAGCCCAGTACAAAAATATTAAAAGCAAAACTACACTACAGTCTGAACATGTGACTTTTCCCAGTGATCATCATTAATAACCAGGGGTGGAAGTAGTACTCGGATTGTTTACTTAAGTGAAAATAGCAATACTACAGTTTAAAAATACTCAGTTACAAGTAAAAAAAAAAAAAAAAAAAAAACTGCATTCAAAATATTACTTGCGTACAAACTTATTAACATCAAATATATTCAAAGTACCAACAGTAAAAGTACTCATTATGCAAATTGGCACAGTATACACTGTTTTACATCATGTAATTCGATTGCGACTGATGTATTATTGTGTATGTCACATTTAATGTTGCAGATGGTGAAGGTGTAGCTAATGCTAACTACCTAGTATGCTAGAATTCAAGTTACTGCTGGGTAGCTTGTGAATTTTACATCAAGGATCAATAAATCTTATGATTGTAGACCATTTTGTTTTATTAACCTAATTCTGAAAAGAAACTAAATTCAGTGAAGTCGGAAGTATGAATCAGTGGAAAATGAAAATACTCAAGTACGGACACCTCAAAATCGTACTTAAGTATATGTAATTAATTACTTTCCATCTCTGTTAATTCACTTTAAAGCATCCAGAGAGTCCTCACTAATCCATTAAGGGATTCATCTGTGGTGTGTTTGTCTAGAATTTAGATGCACTTTTTCATTTAACAACAGAGCAGAGAAAGGAAAAACCTAATATCATCCTGATTACCAGTTTCCTCCCAGCGCTGGGACCAGTTTAATGCCCAGTCCAGACCACCTCTACCCCATCAGACACAAAAAGACAGTATACAGCAGAGTCTTGTCCCGGGTCAGGTACCTGTGGATACCCAAAGAGTGACTTGCAAAAATGGTAATGGGTAAAAACAAACAAAAAAAAAAAACTATATATAAAATTCCCCACTCGCCCCCCACTTTGGGGCGGTCTTGTATTCCTTCCTTCAATCCTTCAAGCTCGGGTCTCTCTCTCCACACACACACACACACACACACACACATTTTATATTGACTTACATTAATTTCCTGAAGTGTTCCCCTAACCTTAAACCACCTAACCGAATCCAGCATAATTTTATCAAGTACATTTTGTGTGGAGGCCTATGGCACAACCTTTGACCCCTCACCTCACGTCCAGTTAGTAGGACATCACGCAGACCTTAACATAGCCTTGGCATCAGTGGATCAAACTGGACAGCCTATAAGCAAAAATAGCTAGTGGTGATTACAGAGTTGTGGACAGCCAGAAGCTAGGCATTTCACTATGGGAACAGCTGCAGTAGTCCAGGTGCTGCGTCAGTCCACAGATACCTTTTCAAGAACACAACTCTCAAGCACTAAAGTAAGTGACTGTAGCCTCAGGTCTCTTTTAATAATGGGTCAGGTTTTGGGTCTTATGTTTACAGTCAGGTCAACAATAATATTTACATATGTTTATCTCAAACTGTTGATGCACATGCTCTTATTGTGACATTTTGAAGTGTCACTTGCAGGCATCCTGTGTCAAAATGAAAACTCACTGTGCAGTTCCTTATTTAAAAGGTTTCCTTTAATATTCAGCAGCTGCCATACCACAGTTTATTTATCTGGTGTGTAATGTTTATAATGTCAAAATGAATTTAGACTGACGTGCACATCCGTTGTGGAGTCATGTGGGCGTGAACGAGGCGCTATGACTAAAAATGTCTCTGCACACTTGCCCCATTGGCGAAATTATATCTTAAAGTTTCAGATGAGTGAGATAAATTTGACCTCTAGTCGTTAAGTAAATGAGGGGACGTTTACGATGTTACTGTGTAAATGTTTTGCTGTTAAAAAACAAAACAAAAAAGGACATCATAGAAGAAACAGTCAGTTCTTCTGTCGGGTAACGTCTCAGCGTCTACAGAGCGTTGTCTCCAACTAGTAAAACGCTACATAATCAAATAAAAGACTAAATAAATCAATATAAAAAAAACATGTTTTAAACCAGACTACAGCTAATCAGGAGAGAGGATTTAATGCCCGACACATTAGAGATGTCCTGACTGAGCGGTTTAATATTGAATTATCTGCTGATGTCAGGTCTATTTTATGATTAGTGACAAATGCTGATCAAATCTGTATCAATACGTTTAAAAATCACTTGTTAATACTAAATCTGACACCTGAAGTCTTGATGATCAGTGAAGGTGACTGCTCAGATGGAGCAACTGATCTGACCTGACTGACTAATAAACCTGATCAGTGCATGGCTTATTTAAGACAACATCTCATTCTGTTTGGGAAACACTGACAGAAGGTGTTTGGCAGAGTACAGACACAAACAGACACTGAGTTAAGGTTAACTAGTCGACGCCTCGGTCCAGTTTTAGTCTGATCCCAGATTGGCCTGTGTGTTTGAGTCTAAGGTTCTCATCCTGTGTGTGTTTCCAGGTTTGGACCGTACGGTATTCCCATCACGGTGTTTCCCAGACGAGATGATCGGACCCGACCTCAGGTGTCTCTGCAGTCACAGCCGGTTAGCAGTGACGATTCATCCAGTAAACAGGAAGAGGTCAACCCCACTCCTCTTTCTCATCCCTGGACCTCCAAACCACCACCGCTGTTTCAGGAGGGGGCACCATACCCCCCTCCTTTGTTCATCAGGGACACCTACAACCAGGCCTTACCTCAGCCGCCACCACGCAAGATCAAACGGCCAAAAAGGCGCTATCGCTGTGAGGAGCCAACCTCCATCATGAACGCCATCAAGCTCCGGCCCCGCCAGGTGCTCTGTGACAAGTGTAAAGGTGTAGTGGTGTCAGGAGGGCACAGGGAGGCACGGCGGGGCCCAGTGGATCTGAGGGGCGAGGAGGCAACTCGGCGGCGGAGACCGGCTGAGGGACCAATCTCTTCTGAGGTCAAACGATTGAGGAGCGACGACAAGGGTGGAAGAACTGCTGCCGATAGACGGCCATCATCAGCGATACGTGTATCATCATCTTCATCATCTTCCTCCCGGCGTGTCCTGAGGGGCGTGGCTTCATCTTCATCCTCATCCTCATCCAGCCGCATGCATCTGAAGCTGAACTCTAAGAAGGTTCTGGCTCAAAGCTCTGCCAGCGATCGCTCCAAAGCACGGCAGGTTCTCAAAAAGCTGGCAAGGACCTCGCAGCCGCCGCCACACTCTCGCCCCAAAGACCAGAACCAGGGTCAGACCCAAAACCAGGACCACACCAAGGCTGTGACCCGAGCTGCTGCCTTGCAGAACCACAACCAGAAGGTCCACTTCACCCGCCGCCTGCAGCACCTGAGTGGCGCTGGTATCAGCCCGATCTCACCCACACCGCTGCCGCCCAGAATGCGCCTCAAACCCCAAAGGTATCGTACTGATGATAGTCAGACGCCCTGCTCCTCCTCCTCCCCACCCAAACCAAGCACTCGCTCATCACCTCCCAAACCATGTCAAAGCCCTGCCCCTACACTGGATCTCACCCTGCCCTCTCCCTCAGGCGTAGCTCTTCCCCCAACGTCCCCTTCCTCGTCTTCAGTTGGTTTTGCCATGGAAATGGAGTTTGCCCACCCCTCTGAGGAGGGGGGGGCGGAGCAGGGAGGGGGAGGAGGCATGGAGCAAGTAGTGCAACATCCTCCTCCCTCCTCCTCCTCCTCCTCCTCCTCAGAGTGCAGCTCCACAGAGACTTTTGAACTCCCCCTTCCTGGGGACCCGCCCTCCTCCTCTTTTGCTGCTTCTCCTCCCACCTCCTCCTCCTCCTTAGAACCTTGTTGCCCCCTCTCCTCCTCCCCAACTACCACCCTCAGAGCTGACAGTGAGGAGATGCAGGCCGGTGGCGAGGAGGATGGAGGTGAACTGAAGAGGCGTCATAAGTCTTCCATGTCGTCCTCCTCCTCCTCTTCATCGTCGTCCTCCGTCTTCTCCAAGTCGGTGTCCAAGTGTTCGCTCCCCGACGGTCGGACCGTGTGCGTTGGCGACATTGTCTGGGCCAAGATCTATGGCTTCCCCTGGTGGCCGGCACGTGTGCTTGGCATCACGGTGTCTCGGCGTGGCGACACAGGGCTGGCGGTACGGCAGGAGGCGCGAGTCTCCTGGTTCGGCTCTCCGACCACCTCCTTTCTGCCACTTACCCAACTGTCGCCCTTTCTGGAAACCTTCCAGTCTCGCTTCGACAGGAAGAGGAAGGGGCCGTATCGCCGTGCCATCGCCGAGGCTGCTAGTGCTGCCAAACAACTGACACCGGAAGTCCGGGCGTTGCTTACACAATTTGAGACATAGCATTTCCTACTGCTAACACATCCTCACCCCTCCACCACTGCCCCACCCCTCCACACAGACTCTCTGGGATGTAGAGGCGCTTGTCTCCCCGACCCCTGCCCCAGACTGATAGCCGCCTGTCTCTCAGAGACTGATGCAGGCATACGGACGATGTTTGTTTCCTTTTCTCTTCTTCCTGGTTGACAGGAGGAGGCGGAGCTTCTGGGTTACCTACCAGTGTTCAGGAGAGCAGGGGTGGGACTTAAGTGTTCTTCCCCTCTCCTCAGAGTGTCAGGTGTCCGTCAGCGGCAGCGTTTCCACTCGCCGTCACGCCATCTTTGGTTTGTCAGAGGGGAGTCTTAGAAACTGGAAAAAATAAGTTCAGCTGAATGATTGGCTGACAGACCAAGCTACATCATGATTATGTCGCTCATTTGCATCAATAATCATAAATCAACAAACAATCAGTCATGTAAAAACAAAACACTAATTAAGATCCAAATGCTGGTAGTGCTAACAGTTGTACTGGATACACACAGTTGATTGATCAAAATGTCAGACACTTGTTTTTCTCATTTCTGATTCAGAGATTGTTCTCATAAAAATTATAATGCTACGATGTGAAAACCTCAACTGGTTCGGTCTGACATTTTTGTCATTCTGGTGGCGGGATGTAAAACGCTGACATGCCGACGTGTCACTTCCTGTTTGGGTTTCTCGAGTTCTGCTGAGGAGATTCAGACTGAAAACTTTTATTTTCTTTTTGAAGAAGCTTTGTCTCTGTTCTTTAAAAGTCCCAACAGACAAAAAGATAAAACTGTGAAACTGTTGTTCAAACTGAGGCTGGAGGTCCCAGGTGAGGTCTAGAGGTGAGTTAGATTGGTAGGACTGTTTTTTGTTTTGTCAGGTGATCTGGCCCTTTAAACTGTTTGATAGAAATATATTAGGCATACAACAGCTGTGATAACACCTCTTCTCTGAGGTCCCAGTTTCCTCATTTTCATTGTTTAGAAATAATTCTGCTGCTGTCTCACTGTTATTTTTAGACTTAATTTGAAACTCTGATGTTTTATGGGGACGTTGTTGCTGACGTCTCACTCGTTCTGTGTTTGAGACCCGAACCTCAGTTTGCCAACAGACAGACGGACAGGTAGGCCGCACTGACTAGACAGGACAGCTGCTCTGCTCTCTCTGATGATGAAGGTGGATTTTCCCTCTCTGCTGTTTGTAGTTTCAACTGTCACTCTTTTTACCGTCTGTTTGCAGATCAGAGATTCTGAACTAAAAGCTGTTTGGAAAAAATAACGGAAACTCGGGCAAAAAAAAAAAAAAACGAAAGGAGAATCCGCCTGAGAGTTGACATGTGTACATGTTTTTTTTTTCTGATGTTTTAAATCTATTAATAAACTGTCAAAACTTCTCTTTGAATCATCGTCATCATTTGAACGTTTCTTTTTGGTGGTTTCACTGTAGGAATCACACCAGTGCCTCGCTCAGCGGCACGCTGGTAGCAGGCCTCATGCTCAGATTTTCTCACCTGCAAACAGATGTTTGGTAAACGCGTCTCCAGAGCTGTTTTACCGAAAATATCAGCAACAACAAAATAAAATGGCATGTTTCCGAGTTATTAACTTAAGACCTGTTTAGAACTCTACTAAGTTTTTTTTTAATGATTTTTGACTCAAATCATATTCAATACAACAGAAACTAATAAACAGAAAAGGCTTGTTGGGTTTCATGTGACCTGTTGCTGATTTTAAGTAAAAACACCTCTGACAACCAGAGTGGGAAAATACCAGCAGGTACTGACTAATTCTTTATATATATAGAAAATTATGAACAGGTATTAGTTGATACTGTTTATTAGGTGTGTTGACATGCTGACAGTTTCACTGTTTTTGTTGATGTGCTCATGTGAAATCTAGAAATAATTTAATAATTGGGAACAGTGACAAAGGCCATGTGACAGAAATGAGTTTTACAGTAAAAAGAGAAGATTTATGTTTTCATGCCAAGGTGAACACATGTAAGATACAAAGGGCTATGTAGAGCACATTTCATGCAAAGACAGTTCAGAGTGATTAATATTAATATAAAAAACTATCCAAAAAAAAGCTTAAATTCAAATACATTTTAAAGGAAATTAAATGTTAAAAACGGACAAAGATTGGGCAGAGGAGGCTGAAGATTTCAGGGCCGTGTTACAGAAACCTGCTGTCTTTAGTCTTAATACTGGAAGAGCACAACAAATAACAGCATTATAGAAACAAGTCCTAATTAGCTTTTAGAGTCCTAGCCAATCTCAGATTAAGAACCCGTAAACACCCAAACAACTTTACCTAGCAAATGATGCTGTTTTTCTGATATCTTGCCAACCTATTTTGCAACCAATTAGATATACTCATTGAAGGGGCGAAAAAAAAAAAAAAAACTTCAAGACCGATTAATTTTAGCAAAGCTAACACTAGCTACTAAGGAGCCTTTTGTCATCAAACTGCTACACGTCATCAGGGTCTGCCATAGGCCTCTCACTGAACAAGTTCCACTCGTGTACAAGCAGTAATACAGCAGCTACAGGCTATGGATTACACACATTATCACTGTGTGGTGGAGTGACAGTTAGGACCGCTGCTCAATGTCATCCTAAAGTTAGGAGAGTCTGCAGAAGATTTCGTCTTAAGATGTGAACTGTTTATCAGGTCGGTGGTGCACCGAGCCACACTCATCACGGGTTCAGTGTTTGTTTCCACTGCAGTGTACCCGCTTTCGAGGTGCATTCTGGGAGCTAAACTTCAGACATTAGAGCAGTCACTGGTGATTGGTTAAATGTTGGCGTCCTCACACCTCAAGCGTTAGCATTACAAGCACTGTGTGTAAACACACAATTGACTGCATGTGAGGGGGGAGCAGTCCCTCCCTCCTCTAAACAGAGACCGACAGAGAAAATACAGTGGAAAAACAAAGCAGGACGGTTTGGCGTCAACCCTGGAGGCTACGCTCGGTAATGGTTAAGGGAAGTACAGGGTGTACCACTCACTAGATTCCCAGAGTGAAAATGCAGCACAGGCTAAGTTTATATGTTAGTGCCTAAGTTGTTTTATTTATTTATAAGTTCAACATGAAAACATGAATGTCCTCATTTCAGTATCAGCTGCGTGTATGAACAGCTGAAGCAACTGATCAATTAAACCAAGTGACAGAAAATGATTAGCCAACTGTTCTGATCATAATATCAATAATCTGTATTTCATTCAAATGTTCATTTGTTCCAGTGTCACTTTTCTGAGAATCAGCTGATAGGGATGTAATGATACCAAACACTCACGGTACCATATTGCCATGGTAAAAAGTCCAGGATACAATATTTATCATGATATTGGAAAAAAAAAACAGGTGAAACTCTGCCCCTACTAAATTATCAAACTCTGGGTTGTTTTTTTTTTAAATAATGTATACAAGAGATAATGCAGCAGTCAGTTTGGTGGCCATGCTGACCAGTGGTCAGGTTCTCAGTAATGAACCTGTTGAAGTGGGTATACCCACGACCACCGGGGGCAATAGTGAGCAACCTGCTGCTTGGCACACACAAGCGACAGCCTCCTGGGCTGAGAAAAAAAGCCAATGCCGAAGTGCCACAATCTGCAGTTCCTCAAACGGCCACTAGAGGCTCCAAAAGGGAGTCAGTCCCCGTAGACTCCCGTGTTAAAATGCCCAACTTTACAGCAGAAATAAACATTTGGTTCAAGGTTCAAGGATTTCATTGTCAATTCACCATATGTGTAGGACATACAGAAAATCGAAATACCGTTTCTCCCTCACCCTGGGCCAAAAATGTGTTTTGGTCTCTATGGCTAATTTCCCGTTCTATAACAACTGTAGGGGGATGACATTTTTTTTAAAATCACTATTTAAATTATATTGAAATTAAAAGTTATGCATTAAGGGCGTGGCTGCTTTGAGTGACATGGTCCCGCCATAGGTGGCCGCTAGCTGTCTAATGAGGTCCACTCAGGCTCCGCCTCTTTGCCCATTTTTAGATTAGACATAGCAGGCAGAATGAACTACCAATATGACGACGGCCAGTGTTGAGCCTCAAAACTGTTCTACAGAAAACCAACTGGTGACATCACGGTGGATTTGTCCAACCTTTATATAGTCAGTGGGTGCAAAATGAGAAAACGCCAAACTAGGACAAGCCACCTAAAGGTGAGATTGTACTTACTGGAGGTGTTTTTCAAAATAGAAGACTACGTCCGCTTCAAATTCTGCGACCTGAACACAGTTATACTAGCGAAATAACCTTATGTAATATCCCAGTAAATACCGTTGCAGTCCCAACATTAGACTTCTTTTAATTGCAATATTACAAATACTACATCGCTATCAGCTGATTTTCTTTATTTACTCGGAAAATTTAATAGTTATTCCAAAATTTTGCCATTTTCTGTCTTAGATCTGTTGATTAATCAAGAAAATAATTAATCTGCACATTTACTAATAATTACTCAAAGTGATAGTGTGACGATTCGACCACTAAACAGGAAAAGCCGAAAGTGACTATGAACCCAAAGTGATAGTGATCAGATCAATCCCTAAAGTGTCGATACAGCCAATATCTTGTTTTAAGTACTGATAGTCGCAACAATACAAAAAAAAAAAAAAATCTCGGTCTCTGCGCTGTGGGACATATTTGGCAAAGACAAAAAAAAAACAAAAACTAATATTTGACCAATATTTTAATTAATAAAACTGCATGTGATTCATTAACAGAAAATAATTATAAATGACTATTTGGAGGAAACAAAAAGCGAGTGATTATTTACAAATAAATCTAAGTATCATGTGTGTGATAAAGTCGTGTGGAGTGACTCACCAACACTTAATTCTGCCAATTAATCAATAGGAATAATCATTAATTGTAGATCAGGTCAAAGGTCATAAAAATACAGGACACGGAAATAACCAAATATTTTGTAAATAAGTGAACAGTGATCATTAACAGCTGCTTCATAAAGACATGGCAAACTCATCATGGTTCTTAGCTGCCTGAAGCCCCGACCCCCACATAAACAAACAACAGTAAACAACAACAATGATAAATAGTCATCATAATTATCTGACCTCCTCGATGACTCCCATCTCTGTATGATAAGGTTATAATTATCTGACCTCCTCAATGACTCCCATCTCTGTATGATGAGGTCATAATTATCTGACCTCATCACTGACTCCTGTCTCTGTATGATGACATCAGTAACACCTCTCTCTCTCTCTCCCTCTCTCTTTCTGCAGTACCACTCTAAAGAGCTGCTGACACAGAATTCTGCACGGTGATTGGTTGATGGGATGTGGGCGGAGTCTGAGCGCCTTGAAGATCAATCACATGGACAAATAATATTTAAGTGAAGAGTTTATATTTATAAGGAGAAGGAAACTTATTGATCTTATCAAACATTTCCATGGATACCAGGATCAAATCAGTGCGTTCCCCAATCAGCAGTTATACCATTAATAAGCAATCACTAATCAAATAGCTCAAAGATGAACCTTTTAGTTTATTTAGTTCACCTGCAGGTGAGCTCTGGTCTCCATGGAAACAGAGGCGTCCCTGAACACACTGTTCCTCCTGAGAAAACCACAGGCCTTGATCCCCTGGACACACCTATCAGGTACAGTCTGAAAGTTTTAATTCAGAGTGAGACATCAGTGCAGAGATAGGTCAGTATGTTAGCCTAGCCCGGCACAAAGACTGGAACAGGTGGTTTACTGATTACTGATCAGGTGTAGAAACAGAAATGTCCTCCAGCTTATGGGAGGAGACACCTGGACAGGTGAGTTCTGGCCCCACCTCTCAGTGGGCATGGTTAACAGCACTTTTAGGATGTAAACTTAGCATTACATGCTTTGACTGACCCCAGGTCTGTTTGTGAAACTAAATCTGATCCCAGATCAGCTGATACACAAGGTCAGGTACCACGGATCCTGATTGGTCAAGAGTTTCCCTTCCTCTTCCCTCCTGTTTTTAAGACAGTAACTTTATATAAACATCTGTTCTCAGATGACAGAATACGTAAAGTGTTTAGTTTCACAACTTACATTATATTTACTGTCTGTGCAGATTCTCAGTCATCCAGGTCATAGTAAGCTGAAAAAAATGGATGAGAGGTGAAACGTCTTCGACCTAGAAATCTAGTCTAGTTGATTTTTTGTAAGTTTTTTTTTCAGATTATATTTAGCGAGAAAGCCGACACGTTGGGTACTTTATGTGGAGAATACAAATGTCAGAGCAGCCCTAACCCTTTGCTCAAGTCTGAAACCTGTTTTTATCAGCATCAAATCTCAATTTCAAGTTCACTGTGTTCGATTCAAATCATTCATCTTCCCCAGACTTCATTTTTAAAAAGCTTAAAAGACTTTGACTCCTCATGGTTTCCAAAGTCCTGATTCAGGATCCACCAAACTGAGACCTGGACTCAAATTAAACATGGTAGACAATCAATAAATCAATTATAATCTGCTTCCTTACTTTTACTAACAGACATGACGATATCATCCTGCTGTTTCTGGGTCCCCTAGAGTGGATGGACGAGTTTTTAACCTTTCTCTTTCTACACCTGAGAACCAAGAAACAGATGCCGAGTCTGTACTGGTCCAAACTGGTCTGGACTGGTTTCTGAAGGTTTTATTGCCTCTGGTGATACAATGATGCAAATATGTGATAAACAGAAAGTTGTTGTTGTTGAAATATTATGTAAAACTTGCAGATGATAAATGCAATAAAATGCTGCATGTGTGACAGTTTGTGATGGTCTATAAAAAAAAAATCATACTTCTACACACACAAAAAAAAGATGGATTCAAATTTATGAGTTAAGCCTCATCAGCAGGTCTAGTTTTACACTGAGAGCAAATCTTTCTTTTTACAGTAAAATTAGGAAACAGATCAATGATCAACTAGCCAGCACTCAGAGAGTGCAGACCTCCGCCAAAGGCCACCCAATGTCCTCATGGTGTAAAAGCAATGTTTTCATGATAGTGTGACCCTCATAATATGACTGTTTGCCCATGAAAACCTACTGCTGGCATTTGGAAGGATGGCGATATCGCTAGTTGTATGAAAGTTATTCAAGAAAAGCAATAGACCTGACAAACATCCACTAGTTGGCTTAGCGTGAGTGGACCTCAGGCAAAGCAGTGAAGACTTCACCTTTCTGCAAATTTGTGTTGTGCCTGTTCAACAGCTGTTTGATGAGTTACACATGTGGTCTCCGTTAGGCCATGTTCAGACTGAGTTTCAAAGGTGTGAAAACACACAGCCAGCAAAATAATGCAACCAGATGCAGCAAAAAATTAGGATCTGGTTCAACTTTCACTGCACCGGACAGGCGACATCATTCAGCAAAGACACTGCATTTACCAATCACATGCAGGGGGATGATCAAGACGTGGATGCACACCAGAGGGAGACTTTTACCTTGGTAGCATGAGCATTCACTGCTATTCACTGTCGAATCTGGGTCATAGTTAACACACCATAATGACACGCTTTGTATTTTGTTAGTACTGGATGTTTTGAATCTCAGTCTACCACACTGGTGGTAGCACTTGGTGCTAAGGTAAAGCAGGCGACGTTAGTAGCACAGCTAACCTAAACACAACGGAAACGTGAATGAAACCACCCATGTAGACCCATCACAACGTGGTTGTATTGTATGCCCACTATGGTTGACAGGCCTCCCTGGTAGGTTAGTGGTTAAGGCGCAGCGATCTGGCCGCAGCGCCCCGGGTTCGATTCCAGGTTGCGTCAGGAAGGGCATCCGGCGTAAAACACGTGCCAAATGTCAACATGCGAGTCGTCAGTGTGACGATTCGCTGTGGCGACCCCTAAAAAAACGGGGAAAGCCGAAAATGACTTTCTTTCTTAGTTGCGTGACTGGTCGTCCCATGATGGAGTGACCCTTCCCGTCCTCTGCTCAGCTGTGAGCTTGTGTGTTAAAGAAGCGCAGCCCTCTAAAATCGAGACCACAAGCGGCACAGACATGAGTGTGTGATGCCAACATTCACCTGACTTTTCAGGGGGCTTTAATTTTAAAATCTATGTCAGAAATCCATTATATTTTCTTGGTCACATTCTGAGGTGGGGTACTGACATGTGAAATGGTCCTGTCAAAACACAAAACTTAATCTTAATACCAATTTGAATTTAACATTAAGATAGCCTTATTATTAAAATTGATTTAATATATGTTATGCATTTATGTTTTATTTACTACTGACAGACACACTAAGACCGAATGAAAGTGAACTCGCGTTCTTTTATTATGAAATCATTTCCACTTTACCTAATGTGTAGTAAGTATATAGACACGCAAACCATTAAAGCGGATGGCTTGGCTTGGTTTTTCGAAGTGGACGTTGGCCCCACATTTTAACCCCTGCACAAGCAGTGAAACTTTCCGAGCTGCTTTGTTATCGGTGTAGGACGTAGTGATGGGCAGATGAAGCTTCATGAAGCAATGAAGCCTTTCATCCAATTGGTTCACTCCAGCGCAAAGCTTCTTGAAGCTTCATTTGCTCTAGTAGAACATCAACTGGACGCAACAATATCAGTTGGCATGAATTGGAAGTGTGTGGCATTTTGCAGAAAGCCTGTGAATAAAACTGTCAGCAAAATAAAGAAGTAT
>NW_018127893.1:142671-152459 GCF_001952655.1 Monopterus albus | reverse complement strand
ATTATTTGGAAATGATGAAAATGGAAATGATTATTTACAGTGAGGTGAGGGTGGTTGGGGTATGGACAATGATTGTGCTTTTGTAACGTTGAGGTATGGCCAGTGATTATGGTTTAGGGGACACATCATTGGTTTTTATTTAAAAACAACAGTTTCTCCACTGTGGCAGGTCTTAGGCGATTTCTTTTTCTCCATCAAACACCCACATGGAGCCTGAGGGGTTTATATCGTTGTCAAAACTCGCGGCAAAATCCGAACCACTTCCTGAATCAGTCACGTGGTACAGCAGGGAGCGAGGCTTCGGACGTCATCATTTTCAGCTCCTCGCCTAAATGACGCAAGCCTCGATACGCGCATCGCGGAAACGCCCCCTCCCCCACTCGGCACACGCTTCGAAGCCTCGATACGGAACGTCACATCACTAGTAGGACGCGCTCCTTGTATTTTGGCGGAACCTGCAGGTCACCATGGCGCGAACTTTTACAACTTCACGTTCCATATAACTGCGTTTGGTGTGAATAGTGTGGTGCGTTTAAATCGCGTCGTGCTTCACGTGAAAAGACATTAGGTTCAGGCACATGCAACAAGTTAGCTACTATGTGGTGTTTATTGTCAGTGGTCATCTGGGGACCCTTTTCGCATGACACCCCACCACAAAAGTCATCTGCATCACCAAGAAAAACACCTGTTAGCACTGAATAAGGTTTACTGAACGAAAGATACTGTACTGAAACCAAAATCGACAGACTATTAAACCAACAATTCACATAATGTGAACAATTAAAACAAACGCTTTCTCTAAAAATATGTTGAGAAAATTAATAAATTAGTGACTTCCGATCAGCCATCAAAACAGTAACATAAACCAATCACAGATAAGCTACATACATTAACACAGAGACACAACCCAGAACGACTGAAACGCAGGCTACCTTCGTACTTATGTACGGGTCGGGGTGGGGATGAAGGTGTCCGCCAAACCTCTGCAAACATCCGGGCTTTGGTTCAAGCAGTTTCACTCAGTCACTCGTCTGCTACTTCAGTTTGGGTTCAAAGCGATCTCGTGTCCTCCTGCTCACCTGACCATTCTCCGTTAGCTGCGGGGCGTGTCTCGGTTAGCTCCTTCAATCTGCAGGTGCAACAACTTCTCGTTTCTTCCTCCTTCCTTCGAAACAGTAGTTAAAAACAGACATACAGTAATATTCACTCAATTTCTTTTACAAAAGGACCATACGAGAGAAAAAGCTTTGTTTCCCAACAAACATTCTTTACTTGTTATAAAAATGTGATGTGTTGGATTTTCATGTATGTGAACTGTTACACCTTGGTCACAGAAAAGTGTTGCTTCAGTACTGTCTTTGGATGGTGATATTAGTGGGAGTCTCTGGAAAGTGCGTTAGACCCTTTATCCTTTTTGTTTTCACGTATTTTACCTGAGAAACCCCTTCAGGTGAATAAACACCACCGTGACTAATTTAATCACACTGCTACCCCAGTTCTTATTTGTTTTTGTACAGAGTTGTTCCAGATCAGACAAAATGGGATAAACCTTCGCTAGTACAGGAAGTTATAGATCAAGGTCAAGTGTTTATTGTCATATGCACAGTGAGGAAACTTGTACAATGAAATTCTTACTTTGCCATCCACACGAATGTAACACAATATAAGTGAAATATAATGAAGATACATAAGTAACACTAAATCTAAATCTCAAAATCTAAGGCACTGTAAAACAGCTAATGAGAGAAGCATAATGAAAATACAACAGCCAAATAAACGTCATATGGTGGAATGGTACCGTCCCCCAGTCCCAATGTCCACACTCACAGACTCACGAACTTTGAGGCGCGCTCCAGCTGAGTTGGTGAGTGCTCAGGGCTGACCCACTGTGAAATCAAGTGCACGAGTGCTCTCTCGTCTTCATTTTGAGCCCTTTATGCTGCTCACTTTCTGTAAATCGGCCCTTCAGCAGACTTTACCTGAGGATATTCCCCAGAGTTCATTGCGTTGTGACGTGAAACACGGGATTAGGCCACTGTACCCGGGGAGGCTGGACCCGTAAAAAAAGATAAATAAATGCCATTAAACGGAGAGAAGAAAAATGAGGAGGAAGTACAGTAAACGAACTTTCATTCTTATGGTAACAGATGTTATTCTAATGTTTTTGTGTGTTGTTTGGACAAAAGCATTTGCTAAGTACTGCTACTTAAACATCCCATATTAAGCACCCAGTTCGTTCATCAATTCAGTTTTTTTGCTTCATGATGCCGTTTCGTCAAAAACATACTGTATATTAAATGCATTAGGCAAAGGACACTTGCCCCTTGCAAGACAAGAGCCCGGACCACTTTCAAACGAACCAGTAGGTCCCTGAAGCGTCTTGGCCGTGAGGAAAGTGAAAAACGTCAAATAAACAGCTCTAAATCCACAATAGTTGGAACCATGGCGGCGCTTTGTCGTTGTCATGGTGATGTGATAGCCTAAATCACAAAATGCTATCCCGTTCTTATTTATAGTTTCCAGCCCCTAGGCACTTACAGGCGACTTCACTAAAGTCTTTGAGGGTCCAGGCCTTGAGTCTTTGGGGAGGACTTTGGGATTGGGCCTGTCTGTCAGAGTTGTAAATAAATTCACCTCTGTGCTCTCACTGCACCTGTCCACTCACCTCCGAAGCATTGATCGCCGTTAAGAAACAAAGAGAAGAAGAAAATCGCACATGCGCAGTCCCGTGTTACTGAAGATGGCTGCGCCCATAGACCTGGAGCTTAAGAAGGTACAGAACGATACCACTTGTGACCTTACGCTATCGGTTTCCATCTGTCTGGACGGTGATGCCTGCCTTTAACAGATAGCTATAGCAAGTAAATGAATAGAGATTAAATAAAAACACGGAGTTAACAGCAGCGTTAGCAACACAGCAACTAACACTGAAGCTAGGTGTTAGCTAGAGAAGCTACATCAGTATCTTTTTTTGATGTGTAACAATGTAAACTCTGAAACGCGCTGTTAGAGAAGTGAAACTATGTTGACACAAGTAATATATTGCTAACTTTAATCACTATCGGAAATAGCGTTTACACACTCCCCTTTAATTTAATCCAGATCCAGCGAGTGTGATTGTCCTGATTTTTGATGTGGCCATTTATCTTCCGAAGGCGCAGAATATACAGAACATAACTGCAGATCCACTGACGTTTCAAACAGACTCTGGTTCTGATAGCTCCTGGGCTAGATTGTTCAGGTATTTCTAATCAGTGACACCTCTTGTCTCCTCAGGCCTTCTCAGAGCTGCAGGTGAAAATGATCGACACGCAGCAGAAGGTGAAGCTGGCCGACCTGCAGATTGATCAGCTGACCCGTGTTCAGAAACATGCCAAGTTAACTCATGCTGAGATCACAACGCTACCCGACAAAACGCGACTCTACGAGGGTGTCGGACGCATGTGAGTCTCTAAGACAACCGGCATCTTTGTGTAAAGTACAAAGTGCCATATGACAACATGTCCTTTACTCTGTGTAGATATAGGTTTAAATGAACTGGGCAACTTTCATTTGCTGATGATCATGTGACATGACAAAACTCCTGAGTGTCATCTACATGTGTTTCAGGTTCATTCTTCAGTCCAAGGAGGAGATCAATATTCAGCTGATGGACAAACACAAAACAGCTGATGAGAAAATCAAAGAGCTAGAGGTACAAATAAACACCAAGACTGAGTGAACAGTAGGTGTGTCACCTGCAGTGTGTGTGTTCCGAAGCCTGTACCACGAAGTGAGTCCGGTTTAGTCTGGCTTCACCGAGCCTAACAATGGCTGTCCCGATAACTGGTACCACGAACCCAGTTTATCAACTGGCTGTTCAGTCTGGGTGTCCCTCCCAGTTTATAAGTGCACTCATGTCAAAGAAGCAGAGTTGTTAATTAGAAGCAACATGTATAACTGTTAAATATCAACACTAAGAATATACCATGCATTAGTGCAGCATTATTATGAGGGTCTTACTGTCTGACGAAATACCTCTCTCTCTGTAATGCCACACTTTATTATATTGCATTTTTGTATAGCATTGATGGTTTCTATAATTGCGACATACAGTGCGTGGTATTAAGAGGTGAATTAAGTTGGGTAAGTCTCCACTGAAGGCCCAGGTATCAAATGCACGGCCCGCCACTGTTTAATATATATAAAAAATGTTCATTTGGAATAGCATTGTGTAAATACTTTTGTTTGGGAAACCGTTTTGGAAACTCAGATGTCCGAGTTTTCCACGTGTCCTTAAACGCACCGTGCATTCGTGGATCGTGGACTTTTGAGAGTGCGGAAAAACTCTCAAAAATCCGTGTGTGTTAGACGATCCACGCATGCGTAGGTAACAATGTGTACGTACTTTCTAAAGAACTGCACACAAAAAAATCGATTTTAAGCATTTGTAAAATGTGTTTTATGTACAGTTTGTACAGCATGCATTTGTGAACAGCATGACACACGCACACACAAATGGCTTTATACGTGCAGATTGCGCAGCACGCATTTGTGATCCTCATGACACACACACACACACACACACACACAAATCGCTTGTTACAGACAAAACGTTAAACACGCATTTGTAACATTTTTGATAGGATTTTATCTCCATAGGTTAGCTGCAGCATCCATTATCATGATGATCTAGGCTGATTAAAGTGATGGTACCAGAAAACCTGAGCTGAGTCCAAAGTTGGCTGGATAAGTCACTGATCTTGCCTTCTTGCCTCATGGTACAGGACCCAGGTGTATTTGATCACTGTATTTTCAGGGGTATCAGCTGTCTGTTTTTGTGATTTCCAGCAGAAGAAGCTGTACCTTGAACGCAGCGTGAAAGATGCTGAAGACAACATTCGAGAGATGCTGCTGTCCAGAAGAGCTCACTGATCAGTACTTGTATATAATCAATAATGACACGTTGACGTCACTGTTTGTACACTGTGTATTAAAGTGATGAAGTGGCATTCAGACTCAGCTTCCTGTGTAACGTTAAATTAAAAATTAACTTCATGCAATAAGCAGAAAACCTGAACCTGCCATCTGTACTTTACAGACCACCACCACCAGAAACATGTCAAAATGCATTTTACTTTAAACACACAAGGGTTTGACTGAATGATGGCCGTGATGTCATCTGTTGTTGTTGCTGGTGTTCTGGACGAAGTTGATTGAGTATGATCCAGTGTCCTGATCCTGGTTCACCTGGAAGTTGTTAGTGGAAAGTCCAAATGGCCTCAGGATCATGTTCCCAAGGTCCTTCAGTTTACCTGCAGTCAGAGGTCACAGAAGTCAGGTGAGATGGGTCAGAGGTCACATGATGTTTCAGCCAACAGATCAATAATAAAAATTGGAAAATAAAATGATCCTTTAATGCCTGCTTAAATTGTCTGATAACTGTGCTTCTATTGTGAAAGGACAAGACCAAACCTGATCTGAGAATGGTTAACCTTTAAACATAGGACAGATCAGACTTAGATCACTGATAGTGATTAGTTAATGAGACATGCATAAAGAGTGAACACGGTGCATCCAGGTGCAATACATACTGATCATTTCCTCCTTCAGCTTCTCATTTCTCTCCTGAATCTGCTGAGGTAACCTCTGAGGGAGAGACAGATGTAATGTAAGACTGAGACAGGTGTAGACAGACTAAACATGTATATATTTTAAGAAATTAATGTGTAATAGTCCTTGACAGTGGAATTGTGTTCCAAAAATGTTTGCTTAAAAGATGGTTAGCCATTTTTATGGCTGAGAGGAACAGTAGTCTACGACAGTGATGTCAAAGGTAATGTAGGGGGGCTGTTTTCCATGTTCTCCTCTGAGGGGAAGGGGAGGCTCACCTCAGAAATGCACCACTGACAGGACACACTCAGCAGCTCCATCAGAGTTACAGGGTGCAATGTACATTTTCACCCTAGCAAGTTCAAGAGGCTATCGAATGTACAGGTTGAAATCAGACCCGTGTCCAGAATCAGCTTTGAGCCACAACCCGAGTCCTCAGTGTTTTTAACCTGAATCAGTTCACATGTAGCCACAGTTCCCCCACTACCAGCAGCAAACTGAGCATGCTAGCAGCTCCTGTGTAGACATCTAGACAAATGTTACTGATCACTGGGACACTGAATGAAATAGGAGGCTTCTCAAGCAGGTTCTGCAACCTCTGCTCCTCTGATTTCTCCCTGGGTTAAAGGAGGTTTGTTCTGGATTATCATATCAGCCATAAAAAGATAACTGGAGAGTCACCAGCAGGTCTTCCTGCTTCTCATCTGTCCAAAAGGTTAGTGAACTCACCATGCAAGCCTGTCTGGCAACAGTCTGGTTCGGGTCCTGGTCCAGAACCTTTTTGTAGTCCTCCAGAGCTTCGTCCAGCTTCTCTGTCTGCTCGTAAAGCTCTGCCCTCCTCAGTAATGCCCGCACATAGTCAGGATTCAGCTCGATCGCTAAGGCAATGAGACATCATCAATACACTGATCAAACAGTAACCCTCTGCCATCATACAGGTACAGGGTGATGTTACCACTCACCTCTAGTGCAGTCTGCAATTGCCTGGTCCTTCAGATCCTGATAGAGACAAACCTGCTGTTAGCATTCAGCTTATATTAGCCTTTTTGCTATTATCCTGTTTTTTTGCACTCTTCCTAGTGTGCTCATATTATGTTGGTAACATGTTAGCATCTTTACCAGATGCAGTTACATTAACTTCAGTGTTAGCATTTGGCTAGCATGTTCTTATCATATGATTAGTATGCACTTACCAGGTGCAGTTTTGCAGCAGCTCTATTGGAAAACAGCACGGCTCTCTCTCTGCTGAAACAAACCGGGCATAAACCCAGTGCCTCCGTGTAGCTGCGCTCTGCCTCCACCCAGTCTACAGAAACACATATTGGTGTATATTCTCATTGGACTGGACAGACTGGTTTATATTGGACCAATCCATCACACACACACACACACACACACACACACACATTCATTCTCACCTCCAGATTTAAACTGGCAGTTTCCTTTTTCCTTCAGTGTACAACTCTGCTGCCGTCGACTCTGAAACACAATCAGATGTTTACTGGGAGCCCAGAAACCTGCAGGTTTAAATAAGACCACCAGAATTCTGATTTACGGCAGTACACCTGAAACCTGAATGCCTCTTTACACATCTGAAAGTAAAGCCAGTGAACTGACAGTTCTGGTTTGTGAGGATGTGTACTAAACAGCTGGAAAACAGTGGAACACCAGCTTGACTTGATGCTAAAGTTTCACCACTGCAGATACAGATAAAGGTGTTACCTCCTTCTCCTCCTCTGTCAGCTCCTTCTCCACCTCCCTCAGGTAGTCATCATCAAACTCAACCACCTGGATGTCTTCCTCCTTTATGTCTGAATCCTCGTGCTGCTGCTGCTGCTCCTCCTCCTCCTCCTCCTCCTCCTGCTCCTGCTGCTGCTCCCTCTCCAGTCCTCCTGTCTCAGTCTCTGTGTAGTCTCTTCTGTAATTTAGTGTCTCAGTTTTAACGTGAAAGTCCTCCAACCCTGCTGCTTCCTGTTGGGCCTCCTGCTCCTCCTCTCTCGGGCATGGAGGCTCCAGAGTCTCGTGGCAGTTGTAGAATTCCTCCTCTCCCTGTTCTCTGGCATTTCCAGCTGCTCCGCTGCAGCTCTCTTCACCTCCTTGGCTGCTCATCCTGAAGCTCTGAAGTACAAAATACAGTCACAGATCACTAGTCAATAATACTGATCAGAATGACAAAGTCTCAGAGGACAGGCTCAAGTCTTGAGTGTTTGAGACTTTGGTCCCAAACCAAGTCCTTGTAGTCTGTCCAGGCTGAGTTACCAAATCACAGTAAATGAATCAGCTTCACATAAAGTCCAGTTTTTAATGTTCATGTTGCTTTTGTTCATCACTGCTGCTGGCTTCCAGTCCTGATTCTGGTCTGACCAGCTACTGAAAGTACAGCACAGCTGTGAGGATTTAAAATCACCAATCAAGCATAAACAATGGAAAATAACAGGAGCTCCTGTAAATAAAACGTGACAGTTTTGGTTTAGTTCACTCATGTTTTACATCAGAATGAAACTAATGAATAAACTAAAACCTGATTTTTTCTGAACTACAGCTGAAACTATTAACCAGTTAACTGGTCAGAAGATAAATAAGCAGTAGCTCTATAGGTAATCCATTAGTCATTACAGGCTTCATTAAAAGAAGAAATAATATTTCAATTATTCAGCTTATTTCAGCTAGCAGTTTTTGCTATAATATTCCAGCTGCGCTCTTAAATCAGCAAATTTCTAGTGGGAACTCCTAACGGACAGTCAGATGACAACAACAGGACAGACTCTACAAACGGCCTGATTTGCTTCGTTGAACAGACATTAAAACCTTCCGTGTTTAATGTTTGTGAACGGAGCCAACAGCTAGGCAGACTCCAATCACGTTGTACGCCACTAATCAGCGTAACGGTATAAATTAAGCCAAATCAAGATGTATATTGTTAGGTATTTTTAGTCAGATAGACATTGGTTAGATATTTTATGTATTAGAAATGTTTAGAGTAGACAGGATGTCTAGCTCAGGCTGTTAAATGCTTAGTCATACTTAAGGGTACTCCAGGTTGTTCAGGTTCAAGGATAACTAGACAGAAAGTTGATTATTGTTAGGAGGCAGAATGTTTAATGTTATTGTTATGACGTGTTTAACCATAATCGTAGCCATAATATTTTCTTATGCTTAATGTCATGTCAGAATGATTGAGCTACACACCACATAATCAACAGACATTCACACATTGATTTTCTTCATGCTTTGACTACTGCGCTGACCAGCTGCAAAGCTGGCACCGGGAGACGTCACGGTTTGGTGTCCCTGTAGTATGGGGTTAGCCCGAAGTGATATAATGTATAGGCCTGTTATGGTTCGGGGCTTTTCAACTTTCAGCTGCCTGCGTGCATGTTGGAGGTGCAAAGACTCCTGAGCGTGTAATGTTAATTTTTACCTGTGTTCGTTGAATAAATCAGCACTGTTTTGAAGTTACTTGGACTGCCTCGTCTCTCACAGTTAACTGTGAAAAGAACTGGGTATCCAACAATATCAAAAACAGAAGATTAGTTTACTCACCTGCTAACAACAGCTAGACCGCCGACAGCTTCTTCTAGTATCACTTCCGGAGCGATAGCACTTCTTCTTCTTCTTCTTCTGTTTAAATATGATCCGCCTCCGGGATCCGGAGCACCAGCGACTAAAGGGAACAGACTGGACTTAACAGGCAGACAG
This sequence comes from Monopterus albus, assembly GCF_001952655.1. Classification (NCBI taxonomy): domain Eukaryota; kingdom Metazoa; phylum Chordata; class Actinopteri; order Synbranchiformes; family Synbranchidae; genus Monopterus; species Monopterus albus. The sequence continues at coordinate 143,168 of NW_018127893.1, read as the reverse complement.
AAAAGGCTTTATCGAAATGAACTGCGGCAGGGGCGCGGTGGCAAATATTCGCAGTCAAGACGGACAGTTTAGAAGCTTTTCACCAGCCTTCAGTCTGTACGAGAAGCACTCACACCCTGTTAGATCTGATCCCGATTTAATAAGTTGACATCAAACCTTTCGGCTTTTACTCGGGGTCCAAACAGCTGTTGGTTTAATAACGCTCTTCTGTATGACTGAAAACAAGCTGATCTGCGTTGATTTCCATACTATCACTTAAATATCATGTCTGAAAATGTATCTTCTTCTACTTTCGGCTGTCCCCGTTAGGGGTCGCCACAGCATCCTCTACTCTCACTGCAGTTAACTTCTTGTCCTCTTTTAGCACATCCATATACTGTATCTCCTCTTTGGCCTTCCTCTTGACCTCTTGCCTGGCAGCTCCATCTCCAACATCCTTCTACCAATATAACCACTATCCCTTCTCTGCACATGTCCAAACCATCTCAATCTGGCCT
>NW_018127893.1:138478-141908 GCF_001952655.1 Monopterus albus | reverse complement strand
ATACTTCTCCATTAACATTCTCAGAGCAAAAATTGCATCAGTAGTGCTCTTTCTGGGCATGAAGCCATACTGCTGCTCACAGATATCCACTTCCTTTCTTAGCCTAGCTTCCACTACTCTTTTCCATAGCTTCATTGTGTGGCTCATCAACTTTATACCTCTGTAGTTGCTACAACTCTGCACATGACCCTTGTTCTTAAAGATCGGCACTAGTACACTTCTCCTCCATTCCTCAGGCATCTTCTCACTCTATAAAATCCTGTTGAACAAACTAGATAGAAACTCCACTGCTGTCTCTCCTAGACACTTCCACACCTTCACGGGTATGTCATCTGGACCAACAGCCTTGCCACTGTTTGAAAATGTATCCGGGCTACATTTCTCATACAAAGCATCATCAGATCAGTTTGCTGCTGTATTTAAGCTGACCAGGTTTGATTTAATATGAAACTGCATAAATACCAGTGATTTTTGATCTTGCAGTTATTTAGCCTACACTGCTTCACCTGTACAGATGTCATTGTGGCACTTAATACTTCATGAATCAAATGAGTTCATACCTGTATTGTAGAGCAGAACTATCACAGATTACCTGCAGTAAATGAGAACTATATATAATGTACTGTGTGGTGACTGTGTTCAGCTTCTTTAACTGATATAAGTCACCATCAACCACACTTTTATTCTGTTAACATAACAAACCATCATAGTGCAAAAACCAACTAATAAAATCACAATCATTGCAATTATACAAGAAGTGATACTTTTCTATAAAATGTCATGTTGTTGATCCAGCATCTCAACCAATCAGCTTTCAGATCAGGTGAGAACCAGACGTCTCCCATCATGCCCTGGGTGGAGAGCAACTGTGGTGCCTGGCTCCAAAAACTGCAACTGCCTCAATCCTGTGAGAATAACATTGAACATGTGGGAGCATATGTCAGAGCAAGTAAGGATCAAGTGGGACAGAAAAGTAACTGGCATGCATTGTGCGCCGATCTGGGTCATCTTGAACAAGCCTAAAGACTGTTAGGTAATTTTTAGTCAGATAGATATTGGTTAGATACTTGATGTATTAGAAATGTTTAGAGTAGACAGGATGTCTAGCTCAGACTGTTAAATGCTTAGGCATTTTCATGAGTGCTGCAGGTTGCTTATGGTCAAGGATAACTAGATAGAAAGTTGATGACTGTTAGAAGACAGGATGTTTAATATTATTATTATGACATGTATAACTGTATAACTTCTAACAGTCATCAACTTTCTATCTAGTTATCCTTGACCATAAGCAACCTGCAGCACTCATGAAAATGCCTAAGCATTTAACAGTCTGAGCTAGACACCCTGTCTACTCTAAACATTTCTAATACATCAAGTATCTAACCAATATCTATCTGACTAAAAATACCTAACAGGGGTAAGGAAGGGTTTTTTTCCTGAAGTCCACTGTCATCTCCACTGTTTTGAACATGTTCAGTTCTAGGTTGTTGTGACTACACCATAGGACCAGCTTCTCAACCTCCCATCTGTAGGCTGACTCGTTGCCATCTCGGATGAGTCCAATGACCGTTGTGTCATCTGTAAACTTTAGGAGCTTGACAGAGGGGTCCTTTGAAATGCAGTCGTGGGTGTAGAGTGGAAACAGCAAAGGGGAGAGCACACATCCCTGGGGGGCACCTGTGCTTATTGTCCGGGTGCTGGATGTGGTGTTCCCCAGCCGCATCCGCTGCTTCCTGTCTGTCAGAAAGCTAGTAATCCACTGACAGGTGGGGGCAGGCACAGTGAGCTGGGTCAGTTTGGTGTGGAGGATGTCTGGGATGATTGTTGATCATCAAACCTGTAGTAGAACACATTCAGGTTGTCTACCAGTTGATGGCTCCCCTCAGCAGGGAGGGATGGTTTCTTGAAGCCAGTGATGCTTTTGAGGCTGCTCCACACAGATGATGGTTCGTTGTCCGACACCTGGTCTCCCAGCTTTTGAGAGTAGCTCCTCTTTGCTGCTCTGATCTCCCTTGTCAGTGTGTTCCTGGCCTGGCTGTACAGAGTCCTCTCCCCACTTCTGTAGGCCCCCTCTTTGGCATGACAAAGCTGCTTGAGTATTACTGGGGACCAGGGCAGAAGCATCCACACAGACTGGTCCAGAGTCTGTTACAAAGCATCCGTCTTGTCTCTCATGTGTCATCTCAAACATTTAGCCTCTTCCTGTCTCCATAAAGAGTTGTCTCTGACATATCGAATGAGTTTGAATGCATTCAAGCTGCAATGTTGACTGTCATTATCTTGGATCATTTCATCTGTTTGATCGAGGAACTTTCTGAACTGCAGTCTGTCACTGGCTGTGTCAAAGACACAGTATCGCCCTTCACAGCCTAAGACCAGTTCAGACACGTAGCTGTAGGACTGGATCTTTTGGTGCAGACTCTGGTCTGCCAGAACATCTCAGTGAGTGAAAAACACAGCGGTGTATTTAAACACCTCCCCATCAAGCAGTCACGTCAGTGACCTGACCAGCTGGGAGCCTCCTCTGGACACCCTGCCGATCTTCACCGCAAACACAAGCACATGTGATCCTGGATTGGCCGGATAGATCAGAATCCTGATCTCACTGACCAGCTGCTCTGGAGTCAGGTCTTCACCTGTGAATCTTACAGAGTACACCACAGCGATCCGTCCACCTATACTTCTGCTGAGCCACACCCATGTTGTTTTTGTGCCTCCAACAAAATCACAGTCCACATCAAACATAAGGGATCCTAAAATTCTGTTTCCTGAATAACTCTTCCCACTTCCAGTTGGACCAAACTAAAAACTGGAATTGTTAGATGAGGGGATAATTACATAATTACACCTAATTAGTGATAACATGACTTGTGCTCAGATGATACCTGGTGAATTCTGCTCACAGCCTGATTTGAGCAGCAGTGCTCTGACTTGTTCCTGTGCTCTGTTTTCATTATTAAATAGGTGAAATCTGTCAGCAAACCTTCTGACAACACCTGGAAGTGAACCTTCATTATCATGGATGATAAAATTCTCCACTGATGTGTTCTTTGAGGTGTCTCCACCTGTGAAGAGCAATTCAGTTCATTTCAAATCACTTCATTGGTATAGCACTAATTCACAACAACAATCCCCTATATTGTTTATAACCAAATGTCACCACAGCAGTACTAATAATTAAGACAATTACAGCAGTTCTTTAAAAAGAAACATGGTACACCGGATAACTGTTATTAGTACAACCACAGTGTTTATTTGGAGGAAGAAATATTCACCAGATGTGAATTGTTTGTCCAGTTGGCATCATTTTAAACAGTCACTGATGTAGGACAAAAAACTGATGTTAAATATTCTTCATATTGTATCTTCAAAGGGCTTGACAGTCAGTTTAGCATGATGTCAAACAGACACATTGAACCTTTACAGGATG